>NC_068367.1:13705227-13819051 GCF_020536995.1 Dreissena polymorpha
TGTGGCAGAAGTAACCGCATAACATCCTTTTATTGTGACCAACTCAATGGCATCTTAACCTTTGATCATTGTAGCTGTGACCTCCTTTACACCAGCCTCTGTGGCAGAATTAATATCGTCACGACATCCCATTGTGGCCGACTCTATGTCATGCCGTCCTTTGATAACTGTAGCATTGACTTCCGTCACACCAACCTCTGTGGCAAGAGTAACAGCGTCACATCCTTCCATTGTTGCCGACTCTATGTCATACTGTCTTTTGATAACTGTAGCATTGACTTCCGTCACACCAGCCTCTGTGGCAGAAGTAACCGCATCACATTCTTCTATTGTGACCAACCCGATGACATCTTTTCCTTTGATCATTGTAGCTATGACCTCCATTACACCAGCCTCTGTGGCATTGACTTCCGTCACACAATCTCTAGTGGCAAAAGTAACAGCGTCACATCCTTCCATTGTTGCCGACTCTACGACCCGCTGTCCTTTGATCACCGAAGCATTGACTTCCGTCACACCAACCTCTGTGGCAGAAGTAACCGCGTCACATTTTTGCATTTGTGCCGATAGTGTGGCCTTCTTTACTTTTATCGCTAAAACAGAAATTTCCTCTCAAAATTGTATGGCAGAAAAAACAGTGTCTCGTCCTTCAATTTTGATCTATTTTAAAGTTTATGTAATATTGATTGTTGTCCATGTTCTTTCCCGATCCATGACAAAACACAATTGGGTTTAGAATTCAACCAGATCTTTCCTTCTAGAATATGAACGTTAAAACAAACAATTGTTATTCTGCCGTGTTTATATGCGAGGCGGAAAATAAGTACATTATGACCAGAATACCAGAAGAAAATCATTAAAAACAAATAAACCGGAACGTCACATGTACAGGATCTTTCACTTAACCCTTTACCACTTAGAAACGTATTTTTACGCATTTGTAGTCTCTTAGAAAGTTATATTTAATTTAAGATCTTTCTTACTAGATCCAAGTTTTTAAAGCTTCATCTTCAAACCTTAGATACTGATGAGCAGCAAACAGCATAAAACCTGAACAAACTACGAGTTACTCGCAGGCTGTTCTGGTTTTAAGCTCTTTGCACAAAGCCATTTTCACTTTCACTTTCACAATTGGGAAAGGGTTAACTTAATAATATTAAGGAAATTGTCGACATTTTCTTTTAAAGCGACAGTCTCCATACTTTTTATAGACATACCATTTTAAAGGGACCCTTCTAAAACCTGTTTAAACACTGTGGACGGTAAACGTATTCTATATTTAAAGCATGATCTTTATCAAATTTTATAATAAAAAATGTCATATACATATGAATTGTACTCTCTCCTCAAAACATCATACACAACGAAAAATAGTAAGTAAGCCAATATAAAAGTAATAAATAACAAATAATCCTTCTGAAGTAAAAACAAAACGAAAATCCCGGAAACGGAATTAAAGTTGCTTAAAGAATGACGCATTATTTTATCTCAAGTATTACGTTAAATGTACGTAACTTAGTCCGGACTTTGTATCTTAATATAATAAAAAGCCGGTAATTAATGCCAGGTATAAACGATAGACATCTTACTGATCAATTGGTCTTTTTTAATTTATAGAAAACACGTTTAAAATTGGCAAAGCTTTTTAGTAAGCGCAGTGGCTGGTACATGCGCTTCTCAAAAGGCGACCCGGCTTCAATCCACAAGGGGGGGGGGGCCTCTGGGTCTTCCGGTTTCCGCCCTCACAGCAAAAGACCACTGAACGATTCAATATCTTTTTCATTACAAAAAAAATAGCTTGGAATTGCTCCTACATCTAAAAATATTCGAAAGGGCCTCATAATTTTCCTAAATTACACACAATTAAGTAAAATTGAAACAAACATCATGAAAGGCAAGCTGGTATTGTTTTATAATAATAATTTGGATATACATTTGGGTGATACACTTGGAGACTTTTGTGAAAGATTTGATCAAGGAAAGTTTCATCGACTATGACTGCTACTCGATTTCGGCGCTTAACGGTAATGGTAGGTTTACATCTGGCCACGATTACCACGATGTCCCCGATTCCAGAGCATCGTGGCGAACGTAACAGAGCGTGGAGTCGAATCGGGGTGATCGTGGGGGAGCGTAACGGAACGTGGTTAAATCGGGGACATCGTCGGCATCGGGACAGATTTTAAATCAAACTTAAATTTCACCACGATTGCCCCGATTCATTTTCTAATCGTGACAGAGCGTGGCCTTCGTAACAAAACGTAACGGAACGTAGCGAAGCGTATCAGAACGTGGAGTACAATCGCAACAGATTGGGACCAGCGTGGACACATTTTTTCATCCCGCTTCGCTGCGACGTCTCGCGATAGCTCCATGCTCTGCTACGATCTACCACGATCTGTTACGATATACACTTTTCTATCATTTATTGCTCCACGTTCCGTCACGCTCTCCTACGGTATCCCCGATTGTCGTTCACGTTCTGATACGTTCTGACACGCTCCAACACGTTTCCTCACGATAGCCACGATTTCCACGCAAGCTGCATATATTTAACAGCTTTGTATACTGGTACTCTATCAGTTTAATCATGCCAGCGAAACGAAAAGGTTCCAAAACTTCAAGAACTGCTGTGGTTGATGTTCATCCGCCACTACCCCTCCTCCACCTCCACAACCGGAAGAAATTGAAGATGCTCCGGTGGAAACCCCATCGCCCCAGGATGATGCTCCAAAGAAAACGAAATTTCCCAGAACAACTACAACATACACTGACCAGCAAAAAGAGGAAATTTTAGATTTCCTCAAAGCTAACCCTTCCATATATGAAAAAAGAAGGGCTGACTATAAAAATATGCAGCTCAAGGAAAGCTTGTGGCAGCAACAGGCTGATAAAATGGGGACAAGTGTGCTTGAACTGAAAACTTGGTATAACAGCCAGAGGACAAAAATGGAAAGGTAACGTTTTTAAATGCAGTAGTTAAATGCACATGTTAAAAATGCTTATGTATATGATAAAACGTTTTATGATTAAAATGTTTTTGGCTAATGTTTATTTTCAGTAAACCTAATTGTGATTTATTTTTGCTATAGGCTGAAACAGGCATCAAAGAAGTCTGGTCTGAGCGACGAGGTGTTTAGTGCGACGGACCAGTGGGTGTGGGATAATTTCCAGTTCTTGGTTCCACATATTGTTGACGTTCAACGCTGACGTTCAACGCAGAAATGTCGTCAGTTTCAAGTCAAAGATTCCCACATCAAACGCCTCCTTTACGTCTCAGCAATCCACTGACGCAGGCATCGTGATAGCTACATGCTTGCCATTCAATGCCCCTAATGCATGGGGGACATTCCATTGCTTCTCAAATAGGTCCGATATAGTTTTCCATTCTTCAATTGAAACTGGGCATGCCATTACTTCGTCTTTATACGCAGCTACAATGGCCTTGCACACTGTTGGAACAATCCTGCAAATAGACGAACGGCTACAACGAAATGCATATGACAGTGATGGATACTTATCCCCAGTTGCCAGGTGTCTGAGGACAAGCGCCAACTGCAATCCAGGACAAATTGGTTCACGAAATCTGGTCCTTTGCTTTTCAATAATTGGCAATATTCTTTGCAGAATCTCGTCAAACAAGGCTGGAGCAATTCTTAGATAGTTTTTGTATGCACCGACATCCCGACACCGGAGTTCGGCATTTAATAGTTGTGTGTAATGTCCATATTGAAGCCTACTTTCAACACTTAACCATTGCTTAACCCAGCATGACCTAGGCTTTCTATTTCTCCTTCTGACTTCTAATCCGATATTTATATCACGTGTATGCTGTGACCTTTTTTACGTTCAACAATATATGCGTAAATTAAAACAGCCAATTCAGGATTGTCTATATCCAGCTGGTTCATTTTTGCGAATAATAAGCCTAAAATGAATTATTCCTTGTTTAAATATCAAATCGTGACGTAAAACGTGGTCATTTGTCTCAAATCGTAGGTCAAATCGCAGGAGATTGCAACAAAGCGGCTTTGTCGTGGGAGATCTTAACATAACGTAACGGAACGTGGTGGAGCGTGGAAGCCAATTCATGTTGATCGCAACAAAGCGTAACAGAACGTGGTGCAAATCGTGGGCTCGATCGTAGCGAAGCGGAGTAGAGCGCAACAAAACGTGCTGATTTCGTAAGGAAGCGTTACAGAACGTGGAGTGTACCATTTAATCGTAGAGCTCCCCGATTTGTTAGCCTCTGGCTCATCAGGGAGATCGTGGCCGGATGTAAACTTAGCATTATAAGTAATCTCTCTTTGTTGTACATGGTTAATTTCTGATTGTGTAAGCATGAGTCGCAATCTAAAAAAACTGGGCATAATGCATGTGCGTAAAGGGTCGTCCCAGATTAGCCTGTGCAGTCCGCACAGGCTTATCAGGGACGATACTTTCCGCTTTTATGACACTTTTCGTTTAAATGAAGTTTCTTCTTCGCAAAAATCCAATTTAGGCGGAAAGTGTCGTCCCTGATTAGCCTGTGCGGACAACACAGGCATATCTGGGACGACAATTTACGCACATGCATTATGCCCAGTTCTCTAAGAACACGACTCATATAATGTTTTGTGAATCTGCGTTTTATATTAATCTCTGTTAATTCGTCATCCCAGAAAATGAAAAAAAATCACATCTCTGAATAAAAAAACCAAATTGTACATGCAATTCTTTTATTGATTTTTACATTTTACATCGCGCCTTGTATATATTGAATAATTTGGACATTGTTTAAGATATGTTAACAGCTTATCAAATTAAAACATTCTATCGAGTTGCCGTTGTTAAAGAAAAAACAAAATACCGTTTGACATCGAATGCGCTTTCTGACAATTCGACAACACATCAAATATGGAATGTTTTAGCATAATATTAATATTTAAAATATCTGATTATTCTCTTGACAGATTCGTATTCAGGCTGTGAATCAACCTACGACCCCGACGTTAACCCATTTATGCCTAGCGTCTATAAAAAGGCCTTGGCAAACAGCGTGGACCCAGATGAGACGCCGCGTGATGCCGCGTCTCATCAGGGTCTGCGCTGTTTGCTTAAAGGAATTTCTGTAAGAAATATTTTAAATATAGAAATAAGTGTACTAGAATCCCTAACTTTGGAAATAAATTGATCCAATTTAGAAGGATGGGAGAGTCCACTAGGCATAAATTGGTAAATAGTCGCAGAAAAGAATCTAGGCGCCCGTCCATAGAATCAGCATCCAAAAGGGATCCTTTCTCTTCACTTCCGCCACTTGTCAACTATCGCTGACAGATGGTTCTTTACTTTGTCTGCTTTTGGTCATGCCAGAATTGTGTTATGTCAAGTTTCTCTTTGGACCAAAGCAGTTCCCGCGAACGGTGGTCAGTCATTTTTCATACTGATATACAAGAGATTTATATTCGAAAACAATGCTTAAATATCGTAGAAGTATATCCAATATTTTTGGTTGCAAAAGTCCCTAAATGCTTAACTCAAGAAAACTTTTGGCATATAAGATGAGATAGTATAGTATAGAATAGTATATAATTGTCTTACCATCTAATTGCAGTTATATATAATTGGAGAAAAATTGCAATCGGAACAAACTTACATTGAACAATTATATTCTTTGGTGACAAAATCATTCATTTTCAGTGTAATGCATCTAGTAATTCTGAACGCTCCACATAATCCCGATGTACAAAAGTCTAGGGTTGGAAATAACCTCTCAATACCCGTGAAAACGTGAAAATACGACCCATAAGTGTTCTAGAAAAAAAAATCAATTCAACCATTGCGGGTAAGCAACTATTGGCAAACATATTTGCTTATTGAGCGGCGCGGATCAGATTTAAATCCATAAACTAAATATGCCTGCTGAAAATTATAGTGGAACGCGTCTAGAATGCTGTTCTGCGGATTCAACATGAAGGCATCCCGGTCATACTGGCAGCAAGGCATCCCGGTCATACCGGCAGCAAGGCAGCCAGGTCATACTGGCAGCAAGGCATGCCGGTCATACTGGCAGCAAGGCATCCCGGTCATACTGGAAGCAAGGCATACCGGTCATACTGGCAGCACCGAATTTTCGAAGAGATTTTGAATTAGGTAGATGTTATGGATTCTCCGATAATTCAAACTTCAAAAGTAACACAACTGCACAATTACATAAAACAAATTACAATAAAACACAATTACAGCTACAAAAAATGTTATAACACAAAACTTACGAAAGTTTGTTTACACTGCAACCGCCAGCGGCTTTTATAAAAATAGCATGGCTCACATTAAAGAATCAAAGCGCTGTAGGCGCTGAAAGCCTGGGGCTAGGTTTAGTGTGACGTAAAATGCATATACGATGTTTTGTCCGAATTTCTCCCTTTGTCCGAATTTATACGGATTGACCCAAGCGATTGAGTGCAGAAGCTCAGAGAATGTAAGACAAGACAATAGTTGTGTATATTCTACAGTGTACATAGGCGGTGGAGGACAACACGATACTGGTTGTGGGAACGATAACCTTTTGTTCAACTCTACAGATCTGGTAGAGGTTCGTCTACACAGGCGGTTAAGATATACAACAACAACAACATGGCCGCAAAAAAACTGTTATTGTTGGCATCAAATAAATCACTGTCAATAGCCTAAAATAGCTTTCCATTACATAATTAACAGATCAGGAAAACACTCATACTTCCTTTATAATGTGTATACAAAAGAAAATCCACTTAAGCCCAAGTCTCACTTTTGCCGGTTAGAGCCCCGGTCCATCCCGGTTCGCTCACGCTGGTCGACCGGCGAGGACCGGGATGATTCGTAGATATTTTTTAACGCAGTCACACTATTTCCCGGTGCCGCCCCGGTTAAAGCCGGTCAACAGCCCGTCAGAGTCCCGGTAAATCCGGATTGGCCACGGTTTATCCCGGTGAAGCCCCGGCAGAGCCCCGGTTGTCGCCGTTAGTGCCCCGGTGAAAGCCGGCAGCGTCCCGGCATAGCCCCGGTTGTCGCCGGTAGTGCCCCGGTTGAGCCCCGGTGAAAGCCGGAAGAGCCCCGTTATACCGTAACACCGCCGGCACTCACCGTGTCTTTACCGGCACCAGACCCCGGCAGAGCTACGGCAACGCCCCGGTTTTACCCCGGTCGTCGCCGCCGGTAATGCCCAGGCGGAGCTCCGGTGAATGCCGGGGGCGTTCCGGCAGAGCGCCTGTTTTCTTATACACCGTACCTATACCGGGACTCTAACAACATTCACCGGGGCGTTGCCGTAGCACTGCCGGGGTCTGTATGGGCCCCGGTGGAGCTACGGTTCCGTCCCGGTTGTTCTCGGTGCCGTCCCGGTGTCGCGCCGGTTGTTGCCGGTCCTTCCCGGTGACTCCCGATTCATCCCGGAGGTATTAAACATTTTAATACTTTCCCGGTAGAGCCCCGGTTTTCCCAAGTTCATTCCGGTCGTCCCCGATGGAGCCCCGGTTCATCCCGGTAGAGCCCCGGTTCACCCGGTAGATCCTGGATCACGCAAAGGGGCTCCTCCGGCATCATAGTGAGACTGGGCCTTTACCCTGATAAAGAACGGTGTACAGATTGTGTACGTTGTCTCACGTAGAACTTTTCGCGCTCGATTTGCGCGCTCGATCTGCGCAGAGAAATATCATATCCGGTAACTTCGTATATTTCCGAGAATGATCATGAATATTTGTTGTTGTTTTTTCATTTTCTTTTTTCTTGAAGTTCTCGTTAACGCAAAATAAGATAACAATATCTTAAAATATGTTTATAAATACCAAATGTAATGTCTTTAAAAATGTATAAGAAAACAATTCTTCTTACTGTCGCCTTAGACACTCGTATCTTTTCGGCCTAGACGGTCAAGTGAGGAACTTATTCTCGCATGAATATGCAAACAATAATAAAAACTATGTCGTAGCCAATGCTTAGCAATTTTGCTTCAAATAACTTTTTTTACACGTTTTACGACACTGTCATGTTATATAGTGGTGTTCTGTATTTACAAGGCGGGTTATTGAGATCTGCGAAGAACTTCTTTGATTGCGCATGAATTACCGCCAAGTGGTAAATCGGCCGTTTGGGAATTAATTCATTCGTGGGTTTTGGCAGCCAGCCAATTCTGACAGTCTCAGAAATTTGTATCATTGTTATGGCCTTAGGGCTACGTCCCAGGCCAAAAAACAATTGATTACTATAACATATAATTATTATGTTATAATATGTCCACAAAGCTCGCCAGCAACAATCGATCGCACAATTCACCTTCACATTATTTCTCAATTAAAACTAAACAAAAGTTAATTCAAAACATTCACACAGTTGTCGAATATTTGTATTCAATTATATGTTTAGAAATTGAAACGGTTCACAATATCCGCACGTTAATTACTTTTATGTTGTAGCCATTTGAAAGCTTAACGTGAAATAACGTTTCAATATTGTAATTCAAATTCTTTCATTTCTCGGTAAGAGAACACCATCTGCCATAAATTTTACCCACAAATTTACCTCGACGGGTTTACGTTGAGAGAAAAGTTTTCCGTCTAACGTCATAGATATACGTTACCCAAAGATTACGTCGAAAACGCGACGTTCAGATAAATGTTTTAAGTCTATTGAAATATCCGACTGCGTCACCTCTCGATCTTTCCGCTAATTCCGTATTGTGAACCAGTATTTCCGCGTGTCACTGAAATCCCACACAGAGATGGTCAATTTCAATAAGAAGCATAGCTTAATAGTTGTAGTTTAGTTGTAGTTTATGTAGAAAAGGTTATTGAACACGATATAGTATATGCGCGAGCCAAGCATAATGTTTATATAAATATTTTAAATGATGTCACAATTGTTGTAAACCAAATACACCACGAATTGGTTGAATCCATTTTGGTATGATGACATGTTGTATCATCGTCCATGACTTGTGGTGTTTATATATTATCATATAAGTTTGTGTGCGTGTATTAAATTAAAAACGTAATGTGTACATTATTAATTTTTCTCAGAGTTCATAGAGTTCATAGAGTTCATAGAATCTTGCCACTATTTTTTAGATGATAAATGCTAAGTAACACATACTCCTGTCACATTTCTGTCATTCCATAGTTGGAAAATCGCCACAATGATGACTTCAAATTTCAAACTTCAGACCCAATTTTGCATGACACGGGGAATATATTTTCTATATTGGCCGTCGCAAGTTATTGAGTACAGCAAATGTCATGTTGAAGTAATTTCTGTCATATAAATGCGACGATGTAAATAAACCCGTGTCAATAGGTCGTATGCATAATGCGGATAGCGTAGCTCCACACCAGCCTGCACATAAGCACAGACTGGTAAGGATGCAAAGTCACGAAAAGTTTCGCGGTTTCGCGGTTTCATTGGCGGACAGGGTAGCTCCCGGCTGGTTTGCGGATTCATTGGCGGATAGGGTAGCTCCCATTTATGCCTAGTAGACTCGCCAATCCTTCTAATTGGATTAATTTATGTCCAAAATTAGGGATGTCTTGTATATTTATTTCTATATTTAGAATATTTCTGACAGAAATTCCTTTAAGCAAACAGCGCAGACCCATCATGCGCATCATGCGGCGTCTCATCTGGGTCTACGCTGTTTGCCAAGGCCTTTTTTCTAGACGCTAGTCATAAATGGGTGAAGGGATGGCACAAGGTGAAATTACTTGTTGAAGTTTAGTCTATTGCCCGGTTCTAAGGAAGATGATCACCTGTTCCAGGGTGGGCGTATGATAGTGGGTGTCCAGTGGCTGTTGATTACCTGACTTGAACGCCGTATGAAAGCAATAAGGGCGCTGCAAACGCAGTAGAGTGTCACTAAGAACTAACGGTGGACACCGCCAATCGCCGCTTGAACACCTAGAAATCCCAGCATAAACGAAGTGATAACGCCAAGAAAACGCGACGAAAAAAATGTTAGCAAAACTCCGGCCAAAAAGCTTATGGTATTTTAATTTTATAGACGTAAAAACGCATAATCGTTCTGACAACGTCTTTTGGCGTTCTCCAAAAATGACTTTTTGGTCGTTGTAAGGGCACCAGTCCATTTTGACGGGAGTATTACGCTCAGAAACATGCGAAAATATGCCTATGCCATGAAATATGTTTGTTAAAATCATAAACCTCTTGCTTTTGGTTAGTGATACTGTATAATGTCCTGTCCAAGTTTGACTTGGCTTAACTTGAGACGCAATATCGGCATCCAGTCGCCAAACATAACAATATTTCCTTTTATGCAAGCTCAGATCAGCAGGTGAAACTCTCGATCGGTAAAGCTAAATAGATTTCGCATTACTTGATAACTGATAACAAAGTTTATTTAGGAATTTAATGGTCAATTTTAACACAAACCGTCCATAGATGACGTTTTAACGATTCACTTCAACAATTGATTTACGGCACTTGAAAGTTACGACAATCACAAAACGTCGCGTACACCTGTAAATAATAATCCAGGCATTTCGCAACCTTAACAACAGCGCCCGGGCGCGTGCCTTCCTAGTAACCGGCTAAAATCAAAATGCCTATAGTGACAAGCCGCGTTAGGTTTGAACCGTAATATTATAAAAATTATCACACTGTTTGACACTTAAATATTTACTTTCTTTGTTTCTGATATAAATATGAGACACAGGGAGTAATAAAAGCAGCCAATAACCACCCGTGCACCGATAATTAAATAAAACCGACGAGTTAAACACGTGCTGCAGTTTTCTGATAGCAAATAGCAGGAATTATATCAATGTCATTTTATGCCTTCATAACAGCGTCTGTTTAGCTAATAATACTGCCCACATTAAGTCAATACACAAATCAAGTCTAACTCTGACATGATAACGTGCAGTTTATTAAATTGTATAAATAATTTTAAATTTCGATCAGTAAATTAATAACTATATTAGAGATAGGATATGCAGGAATAAGACTACGACGGCGTTTGCAGATAAACGAAGAAAACGCGGACATTTTCTATTCTAATATTTGATATGATTTTTAATATCATAAAACATTGAATTGTTCCGCATTTACTCTAATTATTTCACGAATTTTATTATCAGCAAAACGAAACCAATTTTGCATTTTCATTGGCTACTTTACAGTTTTTTCGTTGTATTTTGAACAGAGATAATCCGCCCATATCGTGTGATTAAGTAATTGTATTCTGTGTGTCTTTTAACGAGCAACGCTCCCGAAATAGTTAAATATAACAACTTTGCAGAGATAGTTTTTAATAAATATCTTACTGGAAAATAATGAAATCCATTAAATCGGTAAAAAAGAATTTTCCTTTATAAATATTTGCTGTTTATTCGATAGCTGGTAAAGCATATGAAATAAATCGGTTTCGTCGATACCGCTTCATACGAAAATAGGTCTTATTCCATGTGCTGCTCATTTAAATATATGAACGAAATCGTTAACAAAACATAAACAAAGTATTCAACGTTTTAGGATTCCAGTCGGACTTAAAATTCCCGTTTAAAGAAAATGTTAACTTAAAGGGGCCTTTTCACGTTTGGGTAAATTGACAAAATTGAAAAAAGTTGTTAAATATTCGCAAATTTTCGTTTTAGTTATGATATTTGTGAGGTAACAGTAATACTGAACATTTACCATGCTCTAAAATAGCCATTATATGCATCTTTTGACGATTTAAAAACCTGAAAATTATAAAGCGTTGCAACGCGAAACGAATTGATAATTTGGAGAGTTCTGTTGTTGTTGCTATATTTTGTGAAACTACGAGGATTACTTATATAGCGTATAAAATACGTTTGACATTGTATCTGGAAGAATCAGGTCCAGCTAAAATGACCTCGCTCGTGAAGAGGCCTGGGACCTATAAATAAACTCTGAACAACAACAAAGGCATCTGGAAGAATGGTCGAGTGGTCTAAGTGGTAGACTTTTTACTCCAGGACTCCAGGGGTCACTGGTTCGAGCCCTGCTGAGGCTCACTTTTTTTCTTTTTTTAGTTTTATCCTTGATTTTTAACTGGAGCGTTTTAGATCCAATGTTTACCTTTATCAATATAAAGCATTTAATGACAAACTCTGTGAAAAGGCCCCTTTAAAATAAAAATTTACAATACTCCAGAACTTTTCTGAAATAGAGAAAATTGCGGTATATTTTAATAATGTATAAAGCCACCATTAAGTTATTAAATAAAAATCCTTTTCTTACTTTATGTACGCCAATGATATGTCCCTTAAACTAAATTAAAATTGATATATAGTATTATTATTTCACAATATAGTTAAAATTACGCATTGTTACACTGTTTAAGCATTGGATTTTTGAAGTACATACATATGGAATAATGTCTATTTGGAAATTGTCTACCCATCATTTATATAATCTAAAAAAATGAATCAATCATATTTAAGACATTTGACCGTTCGCGATTAATTTTTCTTGTTATTAAAGATTTTTTTTTTTATAGAGACATCATTATTAACTTAATTACCGCCCTCCATTTTCTAACGGGACTGTTCTTTTTCCGTTTGAAAATCAAAGCTCCCATAATCGATTTTGACCATATGCGCACAAAACTTCAGATCGAGGCAAATCGAACAGATGCGCGCCCTGACACTGGGTTCACGCCAGCGCATTAAGGAGCCTGCTATTATTTGCATAATAATTAGCTCTACTAACGGTAAACTCTGGAATTTCTGATACAAGGGGGAGGGGCCTGTTCAATAGATTGCTTTAAAAGGAACTAATGGAATCAAAGTACGGAATTTCGGAATAGTGTAATCAAAAGTCTAAGACGCAATTTTTAAATAACCCAACTGTGTGATATTTGTTAATTAGTAAGAAATACATCATATGTGAATTCGGAAATAAATATTGTGTATAAACAGTTACTTTTATCCAAGAAGAAACCAAATCAAAAACCATCAATATGTTCAAATGCTAAAATAAAACGTGATAACAAATTTATATAAACAGAACCAGCGGAGGTAAGCGAATAGGTAAGATATTTGTAGTTAACTATGGACATGATTTTTCTCGCGATAAGTAGTTTTATTATTTTTAGGATTATTATACTTATTATTAATTTTATATTCACTATTGTAGGGAAGAAGCTTTATTGTAAGCTTTATTGCTGAAATTATGTTGTTGTTGTTGTCGTTGTTATTTTTATTATCCTCTTTCTTTTAATTTATTATTATTTTGTTTTTGAGAAGGTCGGCATATTTTGCTGTTGGTGCATCGGTCGGGAAAATTACGCTTAAAGTAAATCATTATCATCATCATCATCATCATCATCATCATCATCATCATCATCATCATCATCATCATCATCATCATCATCATCATCATCATCATCCTCTTCACCACCACCACCACCACCACCACCACCACCACCACCACCACCACCATCATCATCATCATCATCATCATCATCATCATCATCATCATCATCATCATCATCATCATCATCATCATCATCATCATCATCATCACCACCACCACCACCACCATCATTATCATTATTTAATTACGAACCCTTATGAATAGAACTCAAGACTATAAAATCGTTTATTTTGGGATACTGTCTGATTTTTAAATCTATGGTCTCTTTCTTCAAACCAAATCCATTTATAAAAAAAAACACGTCAACATTTGAATCACTGATGTATTACAAATGTCACATCGGCACAGGCCCGTTTATCTTACAACACATTATTCACTCCGTTTTTGAATTACTGCGCATATTTCAACACAAAACTGCGGTAACACGACCAAACGAGCTATACTATGCGGCCCTGTAAGCGCCGCGGTAGTCGCACCCGTTTCTCGCCTAGGCGAGCCGGGTTCAATTCCTTGGCGCATTTGACTTTGGTATGGGTGTTCATTTCTCAACCCCCTCCCGACTCGCTTCCCTAATCCATGGCACAATACTCTAAGACCACCAAAGATGTCATAACTTTAAATTAAAATTACATAGCTGGATATTATGGACATTTCACCATACGGCGCGGATGGGCCTTATAACACAATATATATTAATGTTAGTTTGCCAAGCTATGTAATATGGATCTTTTACACCCAGTATAACTGCTTCTTCCTGTATTTGCACGATGATGATCTGAAATATTAACTATATGATGCTATATTCTTAAATCTTTTTGTAAAAAGAAGGGACGTAGTTGACACTTGTTCGTAATTTCATTTCATCGTTCCTCAAAAAGTTGTAACTCTGTTGCTCTGGTCTCCTTCCTACCAATGTGTAATTAAATGGTAATTAAATTGAATGTGTTTTTATTCTTTTTTATCATTGTTTAATTTGAGTTGCAATGCTATTATGTTAAATTGTATTTACACTTAGATGTATCATGAATATTGCTGGGCCAAGTGCGAGGTTGAGCGCTCTAAAACCGGTTTAAACCCCCCAATTCTTTGCATTGACCGTTCCAAGGCGGTGATCCCAGCTTTATTCTACTATGTCTGTATGTTGTTTCGTATTGTGCCGTTCTGTTTCGACAATTGGTCACTTGCCATAAATAAAGGACCACGGAATTGTGTATAATGCAGTATATATTTAAACGATTTTTTTGGTACTATTTTCTTTCGGAATTATTTTTGTGGACCAAAACTGTCGTTTTCCGTTGGTTTATTTGTGTGAGTGTGAGTTTGTGTATTATTTTCGCCGCATTCATTTGTAATTTATATCTCGTCAGTCAATTCACAGACTCACATATTTTGTGGGTACACATGGGTACAACTGCCCTCCTTCATGTTAAGTGCGAATGATCGGCTATACGAAATCACGACCACTTCCTAAATTAGTTATGTGGCCGTGCCGGGATCGCCATGCAACCCTCTTATTTGAAGTCCACTTCCCTTCCAAATGAGCTGGGCGGCCCGACTAAACTTAATAATGCCCGGATGGTATGTTTTGCTGTTTGCCACATCCTCCTCCGCCACGGTGCCTATACCACGTGACTTTTTGTTTGGACAATAAAGCGCGACCGAGTTAACATTTTTAAGGATCTCTTTTTAAATATTTTACCATTTTTAAAGGGATGAAGTGGAGAGCCCGCTCATTCGTAAGAGTTTTCTATGATCTTTTTAAACAAATCGTATTTTTTTCAGTAAAGTGCAACCGCGCGTTTGAACGGTTAGGAAAATGTCGGATCAGTGTTGTGACTTCATATTACAAACGCGCGGTTGCACTTTGCTGAAAAAATACTTATTTGTTTAAAAAGATCATGATACCTATAGAACACTCTCACGAATGAGCGGGCTCTCCACTTTATCCCATTAAAAAAGGTGAAATATATATTTAAAAAAAAGACATCATTAAAAACTGGGTCGCGGTTTATTCTCCAAACACAGATCTTAAAAAGTCATGTGGCAGAGGCACCGTGTCCGCACAATATGGACGAACAGTGTAATAAACGCGTTATTATTTCAAAGAATTCATGTAAAGTTGTTCATTGAAGACACAATACATTTATGCTAGTAATGTTATTTCAATCAATGTGTTTTTTTATTTTTAAGCATGTGACAAAACTTCCGGAATTCGCTAACTTTTTCTAATCCTTTCAGTAAGTCATCATTTGAACTCTTATATAATGGTAAATGCTTGTTTAGGGAGTGGCGCGATAAATTATTTCTTCTCTACACTTAAATTGCAAATGCGGATAGTATCTATTTCATTAAAATTCATCTTTTGAACGCTTGCATAATTGTTAATGCCTTGCCAGTGAAAATGGCGCGATGAATTATTTTTTCTCAACACCTAAATGGCACACTTACGTCGAACTCCAACATCGCGCCTCGTGCATTTCGTGGATATAAATCGACGTCAAATTGCTGTAGCAATCTGAAAATTCGCTGACATATTTATGCACCCACTTAATACAACTGCAGTGTCAATATTAACCAACTCTAGAGTACATTAATACGTGTCAAGTGACAGCTTAAGATCGATATATTTAGCAAAATAAAGATATAAATTATCTTGAACACGCGATATCTTATCACGTGACCATTGGTCAGTTGCAACTGGCTATTGAACATCGAGTGGACCTTATGACCATGGATGACGGCTACTGCACTTCAGTTTTCTTTTAAAACACATCTGCACATTTATCGACTTTCCTAATCAATGTGACAAATTACATTCAATTTTTTCATTAAATATACCGCGTTTAAAACTTTCTGAGTGGATTGCTATTAAAAATTCCAACGAATTATGATTCTGAAATACATACATTACAATTTAAAGAAATGAAAGTTGCAGCACAATTTCCTTGTTAAGGTCTTGAGATATCTAATTGGCATATGTAACCTCAGTATCCAAATTTTGAAATGTAACAAAAACTTTTCGTAACTTTGAATAAGGATTGTATGTGGAAATAAAAGACAACGGTATAAATAGTGAACAAAAAAGCTGGACCCAATTAAAAGCAAGTGTTATTTCAAAGGAAGAATACTTTTCTCTTAATTCCAAGACTCAATTGCACAGACTGAAAAGACTCAAGTTAAGAAATATGTTATTTTATTTAAAAATACTATTTCGATTACCCGGTAGATCTATTTGGCTAAACGAAAAACCGGCAATCACTGTTTATTTGCCAAAAAACATACTTTTAATTGGCAAAACGGAAACATCGCTGTTAATTGGCCGACAACGATAAATACATTTTGGTTCTAACATGTCCACTATTATTCTGCCATTGAAATAAAAACTAGATTTTTCTGCACGCAGGAAATAGTTGTTTTCTTTCTTTGTATATGGGAAACATCGAATAACTTAGTGAAAAGAAAATACTTAGCCACAAGTCAACAACTCGATAATCACAGATGTCCTCCGTAAATGCGAACCGGATGTCAAGCACGTGCTGGGCATGTTGGCCAAATTAAACACCCATGAAAAGCATACTATTCGGAATGCGGATGAAAAAATAGTTACCCGGCATTCCGGCTTCAATGAGACCAGACAAAAAACGAACGATACTTTATAGAAAATCGATCAAAATTCAAAATTGCTAGATTAATAGTTTATATTATCATACATAAACTAGAAAGTATACGTTATTGCCAATTTTAGTACCGTAGGCGATTTCCTGATTGATTGTACAAACGCCTAAAAAATGCTTTTTTCTCGTCGAATAAAGGCCAATCAACAAACAAATTAAGATACAATCTCAAATATATCTCTAATAATAACTTGTTAATAATTGTATAAAAAAAAATGAACAGCGTTTTTATTGTCAATCGCTCAAATAGCGACATCACAGGTGAATCGAATGCGGTTAAAATTCATTGTGCGGTAACTAGCTCGATCATGAACTCAATTAACAGATGCGATAATGATGATATAGCGTAGAAAACACGAACTAATTACCGACATCTAATATGTTATTAGCTAATAGCTGATTGAAACGATTTATGATATAATTGTCTTCTTTCGTTATGTGGATAACAACATGTGAATATGTATATACACAATACATTTTGTCGTCGTTCCAGCTGTATCAGGGACTGATGCAGTCGTTTTGTAGACATTGAAATCAACATATATTACAATGTGTCGTGTGACCATGCCATTTTTGACTGCGTAGCTAAAGACATGCCTGCGCATTCGCCCAGTCTGGTCGGGAGAAATTGTGTCCGCTATAAAGTCAAGCAAGATTTCGTGGTCGCATTAGCGGACAGGGTAATCCAGACCAGTATGCGCGAATGCGCACATTTATTTCTATGTGTTTATATGCTCCAATTACACAGTGCATAAACTTTCGAACAGGTTTTTCCTGATAACCTTGTCGAAGAAATGTTACTTGTTGAGGTGAAAGAACAAAACGGATTTGTCTACCTTCTATTTTCATGTAAAGTTTCATAAGCTAGATTTTTGGGGACTAAAATTAGTCAAGCTATTTTACAGTTTATGTTTTTGCATAGTCGGGTTGTTTGGAATGCCAACTTGATCTCGCCGTTTTGACCCGGGGTCTGTTCTTACACGGGAGTTAAGAGATGTTAGTTGTGTAGGACATACCGGACAAGTTTGGGTTCGTCCACCCTCCCTACCTCAGACCTCACCAATAATGAAAGTGTTCCAGTTTCACTAAAAAGGAACAGCTGGGAATTGCAGCTATGTTTCGAACTTTTTTCGTACGGGTAGATTAGACAGGGACGCTGGGAAATTTACTCGAATCCAAATATGACAATATGAGCAGGGCTCTGGGAATACCGGTCGTAATGCATATGCCTAAAACTCTCTGGGAATACCGGTCGTAATGCATATGCCTAAAACTCTCTGGGAATACCGGTCGTAATGCATATGCCTAAAACTCTCTGGGAATACCGGTCGTAATGCATATGCCTAAAACTCTCTGGGAATACCGGTCGTAATGCATATGCCTAAAACTCTCTGGGAATACCGGTCGTAATGCATATGCCTAAAACTCTCTGGGAATACCGGTCGTAATGCATATGCCTAAAACTCTCTGGGAATACCGGTCGTAATGCACATGCCTAAAACTCTCTGGGAATACCGGTCGTAATGCATATGCCTAAAACTCTCTGGGAATACCGGTCGTAATGCATATGCTTAAAACTCTCTGGGAATACCGGTCGTAATGCATAAGACCTAAAACTCCTGAGCAGAGGGACCTTATACAATCTATAGCTCGACAGCAAAGTTCCGCCTATGTGATAAAAAGACGCTTGTGATTGGCTGTTGGTTACCTAACCAAACATACCAAAAAGCGACGGAATAGGAGGACACGGTCCTGTGTCCCACCCCCTTCCCACACACACACGCACAAACAATACAAAATACCACAAGGTCAGGTTTCATGACAAATGATGGCGGAATGCTTTCAAGTAGATAGATGTAATTGGCATTTTAATTTAAATTGAATATCCGGAAATATTTTTTAACACATACATTTTAGATTAACCAGCAGCCATGTTTTTAAAGAAGCCGGTTTTAATATTTTTTATACAGAAAATATTCAATTTATTACAAGCGTAAAACTCAGAATGCATTAAGTATATTTTGATACCATATGGCCATGACGGAACCTATGCTATTCATTTAAGCATTTCTCGTGATATCAAATAGTGGTTGCTCGCCGATTATTGGTTTCAAAACCTTAATTGGATTTTTACCAAAATTATTAAGAGGTAAGCGATTTTCTTTTGAGCAATTCGCAAAAATAGCTTTTATCCGCAGTTAATAATCCGGAATGCGATATTTATTAGTATTGCTTAATAACGGGTTGCCTCCGGAACATGTCGTTTATAGGCTAATAATGAGTTATTTTGTGCAACTTCCGATAGCCGAAACCCCACAATTGTTCGAGCGCCGCTCGAATTTCACGCGAGAGCGTCTGCGGAACTATGATCTTTTTGATCCGAAACCAGTCGATTTGATGATTATTAAAACCAGTATTGAATTTCACAGCGCGAGACTAGACATTTCATAAACCCAATCTTGAGCGCTAATCCACTTTCTTGGAATAGTTTTCTAAAGATATCGGTAAAATTTTCAGACTGACAGATGGGTAGATGCGAAGCTATTGTTCCGAAATATTTAAATTTGTCGTCTGGACTCGGTCCGTAATTAATGACGTAATTTGTCTCGCGGGAGATCTCGGCATAGTCGAGATGTCCCGATATTTGGCAGTATTTAGTAACGACAGCAGAGACCAGCAAACCAGTGGGCATATGGCGTCCTTTCAAACTGAAATGTTACCAAATGGCAAGATTTCTATAATGTCATTAATCGAATTTATTAATGTTAAGTGAATTAGGAGTTTTCCGGAACATAATCATTACGAAACCGCATTTCTAAGGGCTTGCCGACGTGGGGCGAATAAACATTACAAATTACGACATCTCTTCTCCATGGAGACTTTCAAAGATAAATCAAATGTCGAGCCCAGTGGAAATGTTCATAACTGGAGTTTTCAAATCTTAAATAATAAAAGAGCGACCAAAACTAAAGAACACGAAGTGACCGTCGAAAGCAGTTGAGGATTATAACAGTTATGTTACGAATCGAAAAAAGTGCGTCCCCATAGATCTAAGCGTAAAGAACTTTCGTCTTTCTTGTTTGGAGTGCAAGAAGTCCATAATATCATAAAGTGACCAATGTTCACGCATATAACAGAAACAAATATTTTGAAATATTCTACGAGAATGTATCCATAATTCATCTTACTAGTTCTTCTTGTTTAAATGATAACCTAACGTGAACATTTCTTAGCAAACAAATTACTTAGCTGCAACTTTATAAGTATTGAAGACAAATACATTTTCTGAAAGTGTCCTTAAATGACGCCTTGGATTTTAAACGAGAAAAGTTTCATGTGAACACTGACGAACACCGAAAACTATATTTGCATCGTTTAACCCATTTATACCTAGTGGACTCTCCCATCCTTCTAAATTGGATCAATTTATTTAAAAAAATAGGGATATCTAGTATATTTATTTCTATATTTAGAATATTTCTTACAGAAATTCCTGTAAGCAAACAGCGCAGACCCTGATGACACGCCGCATCATGCGGCGTCTCATCTGGGTCTACGCTGTTTGCCTATGCCTTTTTTCTAGACGCTTGGCATAAATGGGTTAAACAGATAACTTGCTTGAATATAGAGTGATTTCAACCGGTATAAACATCATTATTTCATATAAACCATGTGTATATACTATATACCGTAAAAGTAAGAAACTAGTATTATTTCAGTAAATACCCACGTGTGACTCAAAACTCAGTCAAAACAAAAAAACCCAGATCAGTACCTTACAATTTTAACTGATTTTAATAGCATTTTCCATAACTGAGAATATCAACAACAAAATAAATAAAAGGATTGCGAATTTTTATAACGAGCATATTCATCTTCTAATGGCTGCACGCTATGTGGTATTAACCTTGAAATAATTTGCCCAACTAGGACAGCCTCCATTCAGGGTACTCGGTGTATTCCTTTTGGAGGAAATAGAATTATATAAATGTTAAATTCCGATTCTGATTGACATTTATTATAACTGAGAAAATCAACAACAAAAATGAATTGCGAATTTTACGAACAAAAATTATTAATTTTAAAATGTTCTAAAACATTATCAATTTGATCAAACAAGTCAATCAAATTGCGTGATCAATAAAGTATTTCTAGTTTTAAAGACCATGTTTCAGGACGATATTTCTGGAATTTCGATTAAACTAACCGGTATATAAAGAAACAAGTGTACAATTAGTTTTACTTTTTTCAATATAAGTTACGATTTCGATAAATAAAGTCATATGATGAAAATCACCGTCCGATGTATTTACTGAACTTAAACATAACGTATCGTTTAATATTGCTTGTACACTGCTTACCAGCGCAGCATTAAAAATGCATGAACTGTCTGCATACATAACTTAGCCAATAAGCACTCGCCATTAACAAGGCAACTTTTGATTGGCTTAATTCTGATCCGAAATCATCAGCTATTGAGCATTTTCGCCATGGAAACAAAGTACTGTTAACAACGTCATTGGCGACGGCCGCCGTGAAGTATGTTTTATTTTGTGTACCGAACACTTAAGGGCGCATATAAATATGACTTTACTGGGGTCCGCGTTAGCGAAATCGATGGCCGTATCTTAACTCTAAGAGTTGAAACTGATAAGGCGAAAAGCTTTCAAAAATAACTCTGTCGCACTTAGCGATAGAAGTCTCCGTTATATGGTGCAGCAGTTTAGAAATATCTTAATGACAATAAAATTTTGCAGGAAACGTTTACCAACGGCATTGTACTGAACAACATTTTCAATTACTTATTCGTGAATATTGTATTTTTCCTGTTAATCAAGCAGAACTGACAACTTCGCGGAACAGTGCTCACGATGGTGTGAAAAATAATAATTGAACACTCACTTTTTTCTGCCCTTATAATAATTCCCACATAACACGCATGATGGCATTCGTCATTCAAACATGCGGGGTAGACTTCTACTAACAATGGTGCAGTTTTCCGCTTGAACAACAAGCAGACGTATTGTTGTGTCAAACGTTCCTTAACACAGGCGCGTAAAATTTTACAATGCTTAAAAGTTTAAACGTTATATTGTGGGCTAAACGGATACGTCTAAAAAGTAAAAAAAACTTGCTTGGGCACTGTAGTCGTAAATACTTAAGAGAATGTATTCTAGAATTTATTGTCGTAACTTGTTAACCAGTCTGTCTCTTATTTGCTATCAGCCTTGCCGAAATTCGTTATGAGTGCATGATCAGTAAACAGAGGTTATTTTAGAATTTCGTGTTCGTACCTTGAATGCAAGATTGTTTTCGCATATGCTTTGATCAGCATTGGTTTGACAATACATGTGAATGTGCGTCATGCGTACTCACTAATTCCCTTATATATTGCTGCACTATGATGTTATATGCTTAGTGTTTATACCATATGCGTATTGTTTTTTTTTTCTGTTTCGATGACCTCTGGGAGGTTTATTTTCCTTAACAATATCAATTTTATTTAATTCCATGCCTATAAATAATAGTTCAAACATGTGTATCTAAGTTTTCTCTGTTTATAATGTCAATGTTTACTGTGTTGATCGCTGACGTATTATGTGATTTTGTACTATGTATACATATTACTCTTATGCTTTTTGTTAACTATTACAAACGTGTGTCTTATTATTTGTTCAGCTTTTCATATATTTGGAGGAAATAAAGTTATATACATACCTATACATATACGGATACAAGAACTCAAATTAGTGTCCTGGTGCTGTAAATTGAATGTTTATTTATCAATGTCAATTGAGAGTGAATTTATGAACAGTTTTAAATGTCTTCATATATTTTTAATTGCGTGTACCTGTATATCATATTCATGACCACAAATATTGTTTGACGAAACAAATTTGTTTTCAGTCTCATCGGAAAACTAACAACAGCGCGCCAGCGCGGGTGTAACCAAGTCACGTGCGCGTTCGCGTCACATACCATTCAACCATTTAATGCACTTTTATGACCGTGCAGTAGGGTAACAGAATTTATAGTGTAACCTTATCTGACTAATTGAAATTAATGAATCCAGCCAGTGACATTTCGAACGCTATGGTTTGTATAAAAAAGCAGTTTAATGGTCTCATTGTTTTGAAAGTAGTCATTAACCTTTGATATCCATCTTTGATTTCCATTTCATAACTGACATCGTCATTCCATAATCGTCGTCGGCATTAACAGAATCACCACCATAGCCACCAACACCATTATTAATTTTATATACATGAGTCGCGTTCTGAGAAAACTGGGCTTAATGCATGTGCGTAAAGTGTCGTCCCAGATTAGCCTGTGCAGTCCGCACAGGCTAATCAGGGACGACACTTTCCGCCTAAACTTGATTTTCGGTAAGGAGGGACTTCCTTGAAACCAAAAATACCATAAAAGCGGAAAGTGTCGTCCCTTATTAGCCTATGCGGACTGCACAGGCTAATCTAGGACGACACTTTACGCACATGCATTAAGCCCAGTCTTCTCTGAACGCGGCTCATATGAATATTCTTCAGCGCAATTCCCACTATTACAATTAATACGTTATTTTTCCAATATGTATTAATAATAAGGCGTGTTACTACAAATACCTCTAGTTACAAATACATGTGAAAATGACTTGTTACACGACCTGAATCGGGGCGGGTCGTTGTTGTCACGTCGCGACATGACTGGGCCAAAATCTATGTACCGAATGAACGTCAGTGCTTGTAAATGAAACAATCGACGTCAAAAAGCAATGGGTTGTTTATCTATGTAATGCGCACCATTTCATAGCGTCGTCTAGTACGGAAATGGTGATATCGTTGATGATTTATTTTGCTTCGCATTTTACAAGTTCATGAAACGGCGTAAGTAAAGCATGGACTCGCTTGTATAAACATGTTTATAAAGTGTTATTTTAACTTATGGAAAAAATAGCGACGGGAAGCGATAATAGTTGCAGTGGGTGAAACGTTTTCGAAATTCGCATAGAATAATAACTACTTTATACACCGTGCAAACAGGGCCGGTAGATCATATCTACCCGGCATCGTTACAGAGACCGATGGAGAAAATTTATCGGGTCGATATTACTAAGCTGTGCTTATAAGACCTCCGGACTCTGCTTGCCCGGTGAAAAATCGCTAAATGGAATAACCGAAAAAGAATTATAATATAATGCAGCTGATTAACGGTAACCTTTCTAGCTAAATCATTTCAGCGGCGATCTTCTTCGCTTCTGTAGATAACCAAAATTCATGTCTTTACCGACTTCTCCTAAATACCTAAAAAAATAATTTTACCGTTAAAACCAAGATCAATTGTATCAAATGTTGAACAGATTGCAGTATAATCAGCAACATCAAACAGACAGAAGTGTCTCTCATTTTTCGTCACATTATATTGTCCTAGCAACATAAAACAATCCAATCGATACACATCTCCCGCTCTCGAAAATCTGTCCCGTGCTGATTAATCATTATGCGCCTCGTTTTAAACCGATGTGACCACCGCGCATGCGTAGTCGTTGTCATAAACCGAAAGTAGAACCAGTGCGCATGCGTGCATTGCACATTTGGTGGTCACCTTTGACGAATAGGATTTCTGAACACAAAAGGCAATTGAATTGTGCGTGTAGGGGATCTTTATTGTTAAGATCGCTTCTTCAGACATTAATAAATAATCTGTCTTCGCATTGAATCCAATAATTGCTGATCTTGATTTTAACAGGTCCTTGATAACGGAAAAGGAACATGCCGGCGAAACGAAGTTTGTGGCCTTTGATCTTGCTTTGCTCCGCTGCGGGGCGATCTCTTTAATGTGTTTAGGTGTCGCGTACAAAAGTTTAAAACATAGAATCATATTGTAAGTATCTATGTAAAATTGAGTCGTGTTCTGAGAAAACTGGACATAATGCATGTGCGTAAAGTGTCGTCCCAGATTAGCCTGTGCAAACCGCATAGGCTAATTAGGGACGACACTTTCCGCCTAAACTTGATTTTTGGTAAGGAGGGACTTCCTGGAAACTAAAGATACCATAAAAGCTTTTCACAGATTTCGGCATGTATTAAATCTTGTCATTAAAAACTTTCATTTTGATAAGTGTAAACATTTGAATTAAATAGTTGCTGTAATAAAAATAAGAAAGAAAAAGTAACACACAACTGGGCTCGAACCACTAACCCTTGGAGTAAAAGTTTAACAATTATGCCGCTCTGCCATCAGTGTTTATACAATATTTGTGTAATTGATACACTGTATAAGCAATCCTCGTAATGTCACAGCATATTGTGATTACAACAGAACTCTCCAAATTATTCAATCGTTTCGCGTTTGTAACGTTATTTATTTTAATGCTTTCCAGTGGTTTATAGAGAAATATCATAGAATTAAAACTGATAATTCACTGTTTCAAACAGTGAAAATTAAAGGTGAAAAATATCGATACTTTTTAATTGTTTTACCGGACCTATTTTTGGATACGTTTTGTTTCGTTTCAAACAGTGAAAATTACCATTGAAAATTATCGATAACTTTAATTGCTTGACTGGAGCTATTTTTTGGATACGCGTTTGGTTTCGCTATTGTGAACCACAATTTTACCAAGGGCGACTACTCTGCATTGGATATTTATAACAACATACGGAGTAGCTTCCCTTGAACATACATGTAATGACATTTCGGGCGCCCAAAAGGGAATTTGATTCTGGAATGGCAAAAATAAAATAATAATAATTTGTAATCATACAAAAAGAAAATTTGTTGGATTCGGTTGAATATCTATGTTTATTCACTCGTGATCATAAAAAAATATATTTTCTATGATCATTCGTGAATTAAAATCGATATTCGACCAAATCCAACAAAAATCCTCTATATAATTTTCAGGTTTTTTAATCGTCAAAAGATGGATTTTTTTAGAGCATAATAAACGTTAAGTATTACTGTTTCCTCGCAATTATCATAACTGCAACGAAAATAGCAAGTCTGAATCATTTCTTTTCATTTTTGTCAATTTACCAAAAACGTCAACAAGGCCCCTTTAAGCAAATACTGTTTTGCGCGGGATGACGGTATTTGTCGAAGCAAGACGGGCGTTTGTATTGACATGAAAAAATAACCCGGCTACTAGCTTTACATGCGAAATCAGCTTGTCGTTTTTAAATGTTGAATAAAGTTGGGTCAATATAGTCATCGTGTACGTATGTCCAAATAAAATAAAAAAATCACTGACACGAATTATCATTGAAACACGGCTTTCAAACATGGCCATGACGTTAATTTCTTATTCTTAGCAGGCTTTCCATTTCATTTTATGCTTTTGTTTAAGCTATTGAGGTATTAAGTTTAATCTCGTTTCGATGCGTCATCTAATGACCTATTTAAAATAACACAAATCCGCGTCTAATAACATGCATTATAATATCCATACTTTTCAATACTAATGTGCCTTTTCCAGCGATGCCGACGCGTTCAGTTCTCCATGACGACATAGAATGCGAGGATGACTCGGACTTTCAAATCGAGGATGACCTTGACCTCTCGGAGTTCGACGAGATTGGCAAGTCACCAATTGGAGACGACGAAATCCAAAAAGCGGTGACGAAAAGTGCGAAAGATGCCGATGATACGCAGAAGGTTCCGAAGAAGCGAGGACCAAAGAAAAAGAAGATGACGAAAGCAAGACTGCTGCGTTTGCGGATGCGTAGAGTGAAAGCAAATACGCGCGAAAGAAACAGAATGCACGGTCTTAATGATGCGTTGGATAACCTGCGTAAACACGTGCCGTGTTATTCAAAAACACAGAAACTTTCAAAAATAGAAACACTCCGCCTCGCTTGTAACTATATCAGCGCTCTGGCGAATATCCTCAAATCAGGTGTCAGACCGGACGGTGTGACCTTCGCGAAAGCCTTGTCAAAGGGGTTGTCCCAGAACACTATGAATCTTGTTGCAGGATGTCTGCAGTTGAATCCCCGGACTCTACTTCCGGAGTCCGCCTCTTATTCGAAATCGTATCAGTTTTTATATGAAAACTCCTCTGTAGACTACGTGAATCCACTGCTAGGAACCAGTGACTATGCAAACCATGATTTCACCGGATATGACAGCTATTCACCGTCCAGAGGAAACACGTGTTATTCTATGCCTTCTCTTAACCACATGCCTCAATCAAGCGTGCCTTCTATGGTGAACGGGTACGTTTCACCTCGGATAATGAGTCCGCTCCAGGGTTACACCCCAGACAACAGTCTCCAAGTCGAGGCTATGACGTCATCGGGTTTCATGCGCTGTGATAATGTAATGGAGACTTATCGTCATAGTAGCGCCCCGTATGATCAGCTTGAGATGAGCCAACAAGGCGTCATGAATCAAGGCTACGGTCAACACTGTGCGATAATGGACTCGCTGGTGGATCAAATGGCTGAGACCGATATGTCCTTTTTGTCGGGAAGTTCCAACATGTTTGACCAGATGACACGATAGACCTTTTCCTATAAATTAGGAACCTCGATAATGATTTTTACATTCTAATAAAACAATAACCAATGCGAAAATAGCGCGGGATTGACACGTATTTTGTAGATCTTTTTGTGTACCATTAATTATACGACTTACGGGATACTGATATTTAATTAATAACAACGCGGAATATTTGCAGATAGAAAGTAGTTCTTTTTAGTTTGTGTTGTCGGAGTTCAAAGTTATGAATTGTCAAAACAATAACGAAGAGAGTAAGGACTAATGCAACATACCAACTTTAAGCATTTTGTTTTGCATCATTCTAGTCTTTAAAATGTAGGACAATATCACGACTAAACCGACACACAAACGACTACAGAACACTAGATCAGGGATCAACCCAATCTCCACGCAAAGTTTTCGTTCCATGTTTTCTCATACTATCTCTGCTATATAAAAATCCGACCAGATATGGAAGGATTTTGTTTTAAGTATTATGTAATGAAAAGTAGTATATTTTTTTATAATTTGAAAATTTTGTATAAGTTCCGGTTCATACTACACAAATAAATGATCTAAATTTAAAAACGGACAGTAACAACTGGAAAATTATTCTACCACGTGGCTCAGCTATCAGGACGTGGTTGGTTGTAACGGCAGGGATTTGAAAGAGCTATGTATCCTGGTTTCAATCTATTGCACGACGATTAAATAACTTTCATTCACGTTAGAGTCGTGTTCTGTGAAAACAGGGCTTAATGCATGTGCGTAAAGTGTCATCCCAGATTAGCCTGTGCAGTCCGCACAGGCTAAACAGGGACGACTTTTTCCGCCTTAACTTGATTTTCGGTAAGGAAGGACTTCCTTGAAACTAAAATACCATTACAGCGGAAAGTGTCGTCCCTGATTAGCCTGTGCGGACTGCACAGGCTAATCTGGGACGACTCTTTACGCACATGCATTAAGCCCAGTTTTCTCAGAACAAGGCTCATTTTATGTAAGAGCATTGAACGACAACTCTGAGTTGAGATTGTGCTTGTTCCAGTCAAACCTCTGCGCGGAGTTTGAGGTCAACCATATTTCTCAAGTTATCTGGAGATTAAGTGTATTAAGTATATAAATATTAAAGAATACTGTTGTCAGCAATCAAAAATAGTTTATGTTTTTTAAGACATTGTTATAATGTGCCTAATTGTTTCAGACCTTTGGGCGATTTTTCGGTATGAACGCAGTATAAATATTTATAAAAATCACAACTAAAAATGCGCCTGTTGATGTGGCTATTATTGAATGTCGAACGATTTATGCTGACTTGAAATGCATTTGTATGTTACCTTTATGTGCCTGAACATTGTTTTATACGTTTTTTTAATTTATTTACATTTGCTGGCCTTGGAATAAGTGCAATTATTTATCGACTGACGTTTGATAAAAACGTATCACATATTTGTGTACTGGTGATTAACGTGCAATAATTTATCGACTTAAGAATACAATCTTATCACATTTAAGTGTTGGTGATTTAAATGCAATACTATTATGTATCGAATAACGTTTAAAAATGTATCAGATATTTTTGTACTGGTGATTTAAGTGCAATTATTTATCGACTTATACATTCACACGTATAACATATTTATGTATTGGTGATATAAGTGCAAATAATTATCGACTAAGGTACTCAAACGTATAATACAATTATGTTAATGAACTGGTTTTTTAAGTGCATTTATTTATCGACTGGCGTAATCACATATATTTGAACTGGTGATTTTTTTGCAATAAAAAGTGCAATATAAGAACTTTTTTGTTTCGTCCTTGTCAAATCATTTTACCTTCCAATGTAAGCACTGTCAACATAAGATCTCAATGAGACAATAAAGGCGTACCTAAAATTAAGGAAATACTACGAGCTTTCCCCATCAGGTGACATATACCACAGGATCTACGCTACCCGACATACAATCACGCAAACGTTTCGTGGTCTTTTTAGAGGACAGTGTAGCTTCTGCCCAGACTGCGAGACTGTGCGGGCTTCTCTGGAGCAACGCTCCCCGGATATGGAATAAGACCCATTTTTGAATAATGACAGTGTAAGACTTTGCATCTCGACAAAACAAATATCGTAAAGAAAGCGATCTGAAAAAATATTCACTACCTGATGCTTATTAAGTACAACAATCACTTCCCAAATTAACAATTGTTGCCAAGTATAAATAACGTATGAATAATCATTCCAGAATAAGATACTGCTTTAGTTCATGTCGGCTAGATTTGGTAGCAGGTCTTGTATTTTAACGCATGCGTAACAAACAAATGTTAATACATATTTGGATCTGATCATTTTGATGCCAGAGCAGACTTCATTATGTGTGATGTGACACGTGTGTTGCACATACAGTACGAGCTAGTGTTAACTCTTTCAGTGCTGGAACCGAATTTTGAAGGCCTTTGCAAACAGTTTGGATCCTGATGAGACGTCACAGAACGTGGGGTCTCATCAGGATCCAAACTGTTTGCTATTCTGATAGTATTCTTTGAAATGTTTTGAAGAAAATGGTAATTTTAGAAATTCAGCAGACGACATTTTAGCATACGACATGCAAAGGGTTAAAATACATGGCTGGCTTACAGCGACCAGTCTGCGATAGTCCAATCGCACATCCACGAGTTCTTTATCAAAATACAAACACATATTTGAACAATTATGTTTTAATAAGACTATCTTAGGAGAACAGTAATATACGAAAGAAAATTTGAGCATTTTTTAAGTTTCATTTTCATGTACAACACAATTAAACCATACCAGCACGTTGTCAAGACGTGTAAGTGCGTCGTGGAAATTAAGTTTCATTTCGACTATGTGTAAAATAGTTTCAAACAAAAGCATAGCAAATTTCTGGAAAATATATTGAGCAGTTTTGTGTAGTTATAATTCCATTGTGAATGAACAAAAACCGTCACGTGAACCCAAAAGTCAACGCCAGTAGGCGTTTTATGAAGGAAAACAGCCGCGCCAGGTGGTGTTTTTTTTTTGGTCAACATCTTTGGTGATCGTCTTCTGGCTTTCATACGACCTAGTGTAGGCAATAAGGCATGCATACAGCTTGCGATCTGTATATTACCGATAGTTATTAAATATATAATTTTTTGCGGGGTAATTATTTTTTGTTACAATTAGCTATTCAAAATGAACAAGATTTTAAACTAAAAAAGTCTTAAGTAACATGTAATGTAACCATTTTACGGCATATATTTATTATTTTTAACAGCTGACGACCACCCTTGGGAAAATTTACATGAACAACACACATGTGTGTCGCGCTCGCACCATATCATTTACCATATTTGTGCATAAACGTCCAATATCAAAGGAATTTTTTTTACTTTTCGTACGTTTTAATTTACACAGCACAGTTGCATTTCTTTGTGCAAGGTAATAAATACTATCAAGCTTCTAATTCTCTCTCTTTGAAGAGAAATACAATACTTGTATTGTTGAAATTGTTTTAAGATAACATCCACGAAAGTATCAAAGCCGTGCAGGTAAATTTCAAGGTCAAAGTGAAGTACTGAGTGCGTCTTGTAGGTGTTAAAAAACCAAGCTGTATTGACCTTCGACAAACATGTCATTTTAGGATAACCAATAACTTAGAGCGTTTGAATAAGTCATAGTCTGAAACTAAGTCAATGTCAGGTAGGAATGACGTTAGGTGATGTATTTGTGTGGACAGTTATCATATGAGTCGTGTTCTGAGAAAAATTGGCATAATGCATGTGCGTAAAGTGTCGTCCCACATTAGCCTGTGCAGTTCGCACAGGCTAATCAGGCACGACACTTTCCGCCTAAACTTAATTTTCGGTAGGTAGGGACTTCCTTGAAACAAAAAATACCATAAAACGGTAAGTGTCGTCCATGATTAGCTTGTGCGGACTACACAGGCTAATCTGAGACGACACTTTACGCACATGCATTATGCCCAGTTTTCTCAGAACACGACTCATAGATATCATCGATGCAAGTATCAAACTTGTATAAGGAGCATTATTAACGCTATTATTAACATGCATTTTAAGTTACAGACAGATACATAAAGAGGAGAACCAACACATGAACATACAGGCCAATCCCTGAATGCATCTCGGCATCTGTGACATTAACATACATGCAAATCTTTAAATGCATCTCGGCATCTGTGACATGAACATACAGGCCAATCCCTGAATACCTCTCGGCATCTGTGGATGCTGGTAGGATAAAACTATTATTATTTTATATAGATTACCTATTATTTACATAACTTATAAAATTTATTTAAATTATCACTTGTGCATACAACTTCATTTTGCCACATAAACTTTCATTATTTTTTCCAGTATAACATATATAGCAACAGTAACAAACTAAAAAAAATATCACAGACATTTAAATACTAGCAATAAAAAAGTGTAAATGTTTATTTATTAATACAACGAATCTGATTAAATTGGATTGTCAAAAAGCCTCGTCGCAGCTGCAAGAAGGAGCAGATCGAGCATCATATTAACTATAATGTCCATATGAAGGTGGTGGTGCCGGTTGTCCTTCGAAACCAAACGGTTGATTTCGTTGTTGATTTAGTTCCTGTTGAAGGCGAAGTTGCTCTTGCAGAAGTCTGTTTTGTTCTTGGAGGGCTTGAACATTGGCATTTGTTGTTCCTGCATTGTTGAAACCTCCCCCAGCAGTGAACATATAAGGATCGTTTAATACAAAAGCACTCGTGTTTGTCATCACTTGAGCAGTGCCTATGCTGTTAGGCTGTTTTATAATTATAACAGCACGACGGTTATTACTAACAATGTGATAACCAAAATATTTGCCATAAGCGCAGATGACATAAAATCCAAAAATACCCAGAGCCATCTCCAGTATACAGCCGACTAAAATTGTTGCAGACAGTCCTTTGATCGTACCTTGATATGGAACTTCGTCATAGAAAATCGACAAACCTCCGATTCCTGCCAGGAAGAGGCCCACAAAGCAACCAATCACGAGGAAAAAGGACAAAATGTACTGACCAGTCATCTGAAAAAAGTATAATGCTTTGTTAGGTTTTAAAATGAAGGCCATGATGGCCATGAAGCGCTCGCCTGAATTAAAGGTACACCAATCGTCAAAGACTTGACCTGGTTACCTAATTTTTTATCCAAGTTCAGTCACAGCCTTGATCTTGTCAAGACAAAAATTGTAACCAAGTTTCATCAATATTGAGTTTCTTGTAGGGTAGCAGTATTGGTTTTCTAACGTTTGACATTGTTTTGGACACAACGGAACCAAATTCTAGCTCGGCAAAGATATTGTCTAGATAAACATTATGACCAAGTGTCATCAATATTGAATCATTTACTTGGCATCTATATTGGTAACAAGGTTTTTCAATTATTTGATCCAGTCACCTAAGTTTTGAATAATGTGACTTCTAGAGTCGCAAAGAGTTAAAAGTAGACGAAGCATGACACAAAACCTTGGACATGAGGGAAGCTTAAATGTAGTTTGTTCAACAGGTACAAAATGGCATCTTTGAAAAAAATATAGCAGACCCGATTACAATAATTGGTTGATATGATTACGCGTATATGGAATAAAAGTTGTGTCTGTATGGCACAATAGCATTACATGTATACTTCACTAAAGAGATACAAATTATTTGTAAAATACAAATTAAGATATCAGATAGACAAAGTTCAAGTTATATTGACAGCTGTGTTATTCATTCTTCTCATAAGGTTAAGCACTTAAAGAGTATTTTTCGGTTGGGTTTAAATAGGCATTACAGTTTTATATTTGCACTGAGTTCCTTCATAAATGAGTTTGCTTTACAATATTAACAACACACATTAATCATATTGAATTGTAAAGCGGCAACATGCTCTTTTTTACAAGAACATTGGTACCTACAAACTTATAATTAAACAACGCCTCTAAACTTAATAACTTAATATGCACCTAATCTTCTTATGCTGTATTTATTTAACAACCAAAACTTGCCTTTAATGCACATAGTGGAATTACAAATCACATCTTAATCCATGACAGAAACGAGCCAAGTAGTGTGAAAATGGGTCTAATGCAATTTTGGTCCAGTGTAGCTCATGAACAGATAAAGCAGACCCGTTTTCGCACCACGACGCTCAAAACTTCACACTACAAATTCTTACCACGCAACCTAGTTCTTTCTTTGTACTCTCATTTTCCTGGCTATTCGGTCCTTTAACAACAATGCATGAGCACAACAGAGCTTGTAGCAGACCCTGAAATAATCAACATTTAACCCATTTATGCCTAATGGACCCATCCTTCTCAATTGGATCAATTTATTTCCAAAATTAGGAATGTCTAGTTTATTTATTTCTATATTAAGAATATTTCTTACATCATGCGGCCTCTCATCTGGGTCTACGCTGTTTGTCAAGGCCTTTTTTCTAGACGCTAGGCATAAATGGGTTATAGCAACTAGACCCAAACCTGCTGGGAATAATTTTTAATAAACCAAATAGTTTGAACTTCTAAGTAATGTGCAGTACACATGTTGCAAAGACAAATTGCATACTTTTTTTATTTGTGTGTCAGTACAGTAATTAAAATTTTATGTTATCCGGCTGTCCTTAAAAAGTCTACAAATATGGGCCTAATGGCGTTGTTTTGTAATAAAACCTTTTTATCTATTATGAACAGTATTTTTCACTTCGCGTGAAACAATAGGGTGATGATGACCCTAAAGCACTCATCTGAGTTCTATTGGAACACCAATCGTCCAAGAAATGACCGTGTAATCTAGTGTTTTTTTTTCTTCAACATAACCAAGTATTGACTATATATGTTCAATTGTTCAATACAAACATTCAGTCTCATTATTATAAGGCCGTTAATGACCCAAACCGAGGGATATAGAGTTTCCATAAGACTTGACCTGGTGATTTTGTTTTCAAACACACTTTACCAAGGTTCAAACTTAACAAAAATATTAATAATAAAAAAAATTCTGACAAATATTGTCAAAAATGTGACATAAATGTGGCTCCTTGTGCGGTAATAAACTTAAACTTGACCTTGTTACCTTAATATTGACCATACTTGACCAAAATTCAAACTTGTTCTAACTATTCTACATATAAACATTCTGACCAAGTGTCCTCAAGATACATGCAGCTTCTAGAATGGTTACAAGTTATTTCAAACAGCTTACCTGGACGTCAGACAAAGACAGATCACCATAGCTCAACCTTGAGACATTCGTTCTCAGTTAAAGAGTCTTGCATCCCCTAACTTACATAGTCATAACATACTTAAGTTACAATATAATAACATGAGAAAAGTGGATGCAGTTTGCTCCAAAAGTTTTAACATTCTATGCTAACTTTCTGACATATAGACCAAAGACAAACAAACAGTGTGCTTCATAAATACTATTATACTAGTACACTTTTTTAGAGTGGCGGGTATGATGACAAGTAAAAACCGTATAATACAATAACGTACCAGAAATCCCCCAGTAAATCCGCCAATGAAGTAAGGAGGGTTGAACTTCCCATTGTCTGGATACTTTATTGCGGAAATAAGGCCAATTATAAGCAAGGTCATTGACAGCAGCCCCAAGAGGCCTGCAACAATCTTGTATCTCTCAATAGCAGCTTTACGAGCTTTACGAGCATCATCTGAAACAAAACATGATAAGTAGTCATTGAAAACGGTTTTAACTTAGTGGGTGAAACTCTTCTGTGAAAACTACCATCTCAAACTTGTAACGTTTACTCAAAGTACCTTCATGATATTTTAAGTAAAAAGATGTAACAACTAACAGGTATCAATTTATACTGGGGACTGCTTGGAACTTTTTTGAGTATACACATACTGGCTAGCAGGGTCTGACTACATAATCTCTCTGTAAACAAAGTCCTCTTAGAACATCGTAGATGCATTTTGATAGGGTCTTTTATGAATCAATTTCAAATTACAGTTCAAAATAAAAGACCATGCTGAGGAGAGATTCGTTTTTGACACGGGTGTTATGCGTGTGGCCAAGTCACTAAAACACCATCAATATGTCATAAAACAACATTTTTTCACCACTTTGACAAAAAATATCTGATAGCATGCACTCTGAGTATTTTGTTTCACTAACATTAACACGCTTGAAAATAAATACAGACACGACTAAATTTAGGAAAAAAGAAGTGTTATTGTATTTCAAAATCTTCAACTGATATAATCCAAATGTATTTTAATCCATTCAATGCATTTGGTCGTATTCATTAAACGTCCACATAAATTGCAAAGTAAGGCAGACGACTGCGCTAGTGACAACATAACACTTTAATGTATTTGGTTTATATTAAAGAAAATACTTTTACTTTTTCATATATTCTCAGAAAATGTTGCATGAAACAATCTAGCCGGCGAACTGTGCGCACACATTTCGAAAATACGTGAACTATGTCATATGATGATATAAACATGTTCAGTAGGCATACCCCGTCACGACTAGATGCTAATTTTATCAAATCTTTTAATAGTAACATATATGCCGAAATTTTATTTAAACAAATGGTGAACGTTAGGGCTGCAACGGGTACCCGAAATATCCGATGATATCGGATCCTACTTCAGATTCGCAGTACGGATCCACCCCTGGAAATTTCGGTTCCGAATTTTTATTTTTATAGTTGTATGTAACCTAGCGCTGTTTTCACGAGTATTGATTTTATACAGACTGGTTTCATTTAAATCATTCGAGATCCTTCGGCTTTTATTGTATAAGATTGTCATTTGCGACAAAGAAAAACTAATTCAAAATCATGGCGGATTTACACAATACAAATGCAATTCATAATGGCAATAAGTAAGTTTTCAATCCTTATTGTCTTTCTGAATTGTATTAAAAACAACGGTAGTGGATCCAGTGTGTCTGGAATGTTATTCAGGTAAATTTTGCATAATTTCGCGACCTGTCCAATTGTTGCAATAATTCAATTCTACGCTTTATTCACGATTTCGACATTGTTAAATCACGCGTAACGAGACTGCCGAGATAACGCGAGATTAAGGGTTCGGGGGGGGGGGGTTCTGCCAGTATTCGCTCTACAGTATACACACCTTACCTATCCGCTATATGGACTTCATAAATAAAATAAAAGCAATAAATTGCCGATTTGTAACTAATAAAAGCAATCTTTATTTTTATTATATAGTTCAACGACCATCTGCTCGATAATAGTTCAGTACCATTGTAATTAGCGGCGCCGTAATTAACTACTGACAAAAATAACATGATCATACCTTGTGATAACATGATCATACCGTATGTACGGTGTGCAGAAACCTGTCAGAAATTAAAACAACTCCAGACTATTATAATTTTTGAGTTCAAGTTAATTTAAACACACCCACTTATTAAAATTAAACCTTTTTTATATTAGCTCATTTTTCTAAATTTTCAGAAATAAAAACCAATTGGTATTTGCACATTTCAGTAAACCTAAGACTGCTTGATTGTTAAATATGTTTGATTTGTAAATTGTATAATAAATAAATAATCTATATATTTTTATTAGTTCTGTTGCAAGCCTTATTTAAGTTAAATATGTTTGATTTGTAAATTGTATAATAATCTATATATTTTTATTAGTTCTGTTGCAAGCCTAATTTAAGTTAAATATGTTTGATTTGTAAATTGTATAATAATCTATATATTTTTATTAGTTCAGTTGCAAGCCTTACTTGTTGTGTTTTTAAAATACATAAAAATCATATTGTTGACAACTATAATATTATTTAAGATCATTATTAAGCAACAAAAGTAAGTCCCCCAAATCAAATCAATATTTATTTATTGTCGGTATGGTATACAAACATTATAACTAAAGCTATGAATGGCTTTTGACCGACAGCTTACCCCGGCCAGCTAAACAGGTAGAGTGCTGATCTCTGACTCGCTCATGGGTTGGTAAGTTTAAGCCTCAACTCGGGTTCATCTCTTAGAAATAATACCACCTTAGGCTACCCTGTCTGTAACCCAAATTGCAGTCGAGGGTCACCGACATACATGTATCAAATACAATGTATGTGCTTATGTTAACATTTCCTGAAGATTCAACCACTGAGCAGGATAACTAAGTTAACCTCATATTATTAATGAAAAAATTAAACATACTATTAGATGTATCAAACAGACAAACCAACTAGTACCTACTAGTACTTTCATAAGGAACATCATCCATTAACCATCTATACTTCCAGGCCTTTTGGCTCTGCTACATCAACAGGAATTAGCGTTGGTACAATTTATAATATTTCATCCAAACAACAAAATCTTTATAATGATAGTATTCATTTAACAGTCAGGTTTTACTTCTATTAGGTTAAAAACTAAATAGTGAATCAGTTTTTGAGATGACCTTGTACCAAACACACACACAAGCTCCTGTAAATTTTATACACACTTTAATGAGCAAGTATTTGGACTGTCACAGTTATTGCTTGTTGGAATGTCTCAGACTAACCAGGATATACATGCAGTCTTCACTTTAGCATTTTTGAACAACTAGCCTGAATCTTTATGCATTAATAGGACAGATTAAAATACCCACTAGCCCTACTATATGAATCAGGAAATTTAAATAGCCAAAATTTAATACATTTCACTAGCCCCGGGCTGTTGGGCTAGGGGTTAGTGTCAAGACTGTAAAAGCAATAACAATTCTTCAAACATTGATACTTGTCTTGTTTTGAACAAATCTGCCATGACGGGTAGTTAATGGGGATAGCCCAACACACAACCAGTTAAGGATGACTGTGATACTGCTGAAAGTTTCACCAATATGGATATTTAGCCAATGGACATTTGACCAGGGACTCTTTTATTTAATTCGAAGTAAATGTTTTCTTAGCAGTGTTAATAGTCATGTCAACACATCACATGTTATGTTAAATGACTACATGACAACATTGGATGTGTAGCAACTTAAACCACCATCCATTTTATTATATTTCTGAATGTGTAGGATATTTTTTAATGTAAGGGTTTGAAGTAGACACACATCTGACGTATCTTTATTTTATTTTTTTCAAAGAAGATAGTTATGTAACTGTGGTGATGTATAATATTATTTGCAAGAGTTAATAACATTCCAGGTGTAGAATTCTTGAGCTTCATGCAGAATGAGATACAGTATTCCAGTTTCTGACTTCTGTTGACACTGTGATGTTCCTGAAAAAAAAAGATTTCTATAAGTTATAACAATAAACCATTCAATAACATTTAAAGACAGCATAGTTATCTGTTTTAAAATAATTGTTCTTTTCAAAGAAAAGTATTTTACCAAAGGTAATCAAACTTCTAATTTGCCCAAACTTAACAAATAATATATTTTTCCATACCCCACCCGCTTTTGGCATGTTTCTTTTTTACCTACTTTAAACCAGGGATGTATAATAGGGACTCAATTCGATACATTGTCTATCGGTTTATATAAGGTTTAATAATCAGTATAATATGATATAAACCTGATGATTCAAATAAATTGGAACATGGGGATATGGAATTTAATCCTTCCAAGTGTACGGTTATGAACATCACCAGGTCAAAACGTCCCTACAAATCCACTTACACACTCCACGGTCATATTCTAGAAACAGTTAGTGAAGCTAAATACTTGGGTGTTAGCATCACATCTGACCTCAGCTGGAATAAACACATAAACCAGGTTACTGCAACAGCCAGTCAAACACTAAACTTCATCAAACGAAACATTCCCATAAAACACCCACGCATTAGAGAATTTGCCTTCAAAACCCTGGTCCGCCCACAACTTGAGTATAGTAGCTCAGTGTGGAGCCCACACACACAACACAACATAAACAAGATCGAGATGGTCCAACGCAGGGCCGCTCGATGGGTTACAAATGATTACTCATATCACAACAGTGTCACACACATGCTAGACAAATTAGGGTGGCGTTCACTCGAGAACAGAAGGTATGACTCCCGGCTACTGATGTTCTATAAAATTGTCCACGGACTGGTTGCTGTACCAATGCCTCCCTATGTCACTCCTCCGACCCGGCTCACTAGACATTTGCACCCTCTTTCATTCAGACAAATCCCTACTCCAAGCAACTACTATAAATTCTCCTTCTATCCAGCCACTATTGTCCTATGGAACTCTCTACCAGCCAATATTGTACAGGCACCTACCCTGGACCAGTTTAGGCTGGGGGTGACCAAACTAGACCACAGTTTCTAAGCAGGTTGGCTGTTTTTAACCTTTTATCTGTATATTCCTTCTTTTAACTAACACTATCACCTTTGTTTCTATGTCTCACAAATACATTATGTATTACTTTTATCTCCTATACACTTCTTCCTTAATTTCCTAGCACTGACACGCACCTGCTTGTAATGCTAATTGTTGGCGACTAGCAGTATATATAGATAGATAGATAGACATGTCGGCTTGTTTAACATGCATTTCCGCCATTTTCCCCCAAATTCAAATCCAGAAAACTAACATAATTAATATCGTATATGCCTTTAAAATATGTCCACGACTCAATTCGATACATTGTCTATCGGTTTATATAAAGTTTAATAATCAGTATAATCTAATATAAACCTGATGATTCAAATAAATTGGTACATGTCGGCTTGTTTAACATACATTTCCGCCATTTTGAAATCTATCCTCTACCGAAGGCTATTATTTGCAACCTGATTTTATGACTTTATCATCATAATCTAACATAAATATACATGCGTAACTGATTTTGAAAACATACCTGTCATTATTCCATGTGTATTTAGTCTCGATGATGGTTTAATAACGATGATTATGATGATTTTTTAACCTAACAAAAGTCGTCTGATCCACCATTTCGTTTTCAGCTTTAGACGAGTGCGCATGCGCGAAAACTGCACGACAGCATATTTGGCATAAAATCGAGTTTCGGATCCCTCTATTATACATCCCTGTTTAAACACAATAAAATCGAAATAAAGCATGAACATGAACTACAATTAAATCAAAGATACTAAGCTAATAACAAATTACAAAAAAATCATACCATATAAGTTATATCTGCAAATTATTGGGAAATTATAATTGCATCAACACAGAACTCTATGCAAACGCACTGCAGTAGATGATTGAGTACCCCCCCGACCTCACTTAATCCACTCAGAGTTGTCTCCCTTAAAATAATGTCGAAAAGGTCAATAGCTCAATGGGCTGCTTATAGTTACAGTTATCAGCGAGAAAAGTGTGTTAAAACATCGTCGTGTTTTTATAGGGTGCATGCAAAGGATAACATTGGTAGGTTGCCATTCAGGTAAATTTAACATGTTTATGAAATTTATTCATTATTTTCCTCAATTTGTCTCGAACGACGTCAGTTTAGTGAAGCGCACGGATTCACTGCGCTGAACTGCACCCATGTTTATGAAGGGGTGCATATGGACTCCCAGAGCCGCCATAGCAAAAATTATCAAAGGCTCTGGGAGTCTGTTTATATGGACGACCGGTCCAATTGAGTTCCTGCATCATGTAAATTGTAATGTCTTGAAAGCATCATCTACTAAGTTTAAATGCTATCTTGTGATGCAAGGAACCTCGGTGCCCAGTGAGAGAATCTTCTGCACAGCAGGAGATCTCGCCAGTGCTCATAGGGCTTGCCTGGACCCGGACAATGTTGAAATGATAATTTTTGTGAAAACAAACATCAAACTGTATGAACAGTGAAAAGCATATGTTAACAAACAAACTATTAAGTGAATAATTGTTAAGGTTTCATTTTATTTTGACATTGCTACAATGTTAAACGAGAACTTTGTTATGTTTTTTTTGTTAAAAAATGTTCTATGTTTTTTAGTCAAATTATACTTTTAATACTATTGATTTCTTTAATTTAGACAGAAACTTCTAATTTTCTCTTATATGAGGGATCCGGATCCGAAAAACAGTAAGAAACCATATTTGGATTCGGATTCGGATCCGAACAAATTTTTGGATTCGTTGCAGCCCTAGTGAACGTGTGTGTTTTTGCAATTCTTTAGCACTTTTATGTGTCCATGTTGCTCAAAAGAAGTATAACCGATAAAAAATAAACTTGTCAAGTTGTAGATAGAAGTTATAAAAATGTTTAAATAGTGTTTTAGTTTGTTAAAATATGTTCAGTTAATCTTTTTTTTTAAAGTTTTGTTGGCATAAGGACCCTCGCTTTTCGGATACGTGACGTCTCGATTCCAGGCAAACAACGCGCACAGTGGGTGTTATTGCGGGTGTATATGGAACTATCGGCTTTGCGTTGGCTAAATAAACACTGTTGACTTAAATTTAACGGGAAACTAGAAATATCTTAAAAAAAAAATATACGACGTTGTTTGTGGTCGGTGTTGATAAACGATCAAAAGTTATATCTATGAGATCAAAGATAGCGCATGCCTACTTTCTGCGAAGTTTTTAGCTGCATCACTCGCAAATAAATTACGGGATGTTGCGTCATATTTCGTGGCTTATTTCGCTTTATTAGATATTATCGATCGAATATTTATATGTAAAACATAGAAAAACACATAAAGAATGAAAATAAATGAAAGCATATGGATCAGCTGGCAACACACGAATCATCCGTACATATTTGAAATATTTATACGCGCGTTCTTCGAACAGACCTGTTTTAGTGATTTGTCGGACATTGTTATTTGATTCGATTATTTATAGTACCGTGAATCATTCTTAACACATTATCTATATGGTGGAATATTTCCTATTAAATTAATCAAAACGGGTACGCATCATGCAATTGTTGAAAATAATAAGAATCTATCATTGACATCCCATAATAATATCGCCAAATATCTTAATTAAATATTTTTCTTATCAAAATAAACTTCAAGTTCACATAGTTAACGCGATATCGTTTATATAACGATTTATGTTACAGACCGCGAACTGCCCTTGATACCTTGTGGGTTGGAGTGCAATGCATTAAAGTGAGGTGACGATTCCACTGCTGGAACGACGGCTTGTTCAAAACTCTATACATTTACGTGTTTAACGTTCAATTTTGTAAACAATTTAAATATTTTCGCCAAAGCGTATATCAGGTTATTGAACAACAATACTTGATCTAATATATACGAGTGCACATAATGCAATATCGTAGTAATTACTCAATATTAGAACAAAGCATTTTAGTACAAACCATCCTGCGCTAAAAATCTTCTAAATAAAAAGGGACACACAAACTGTAGTGGTCGAGGGTTGAGCGAAAACTGCTCTATCTCCCAAGCCTTATCATCACAGATAAAATTATTTTATGCTGAACACGCAGTCAACATTGTTGCTAAACGCACTGTAGTATCCCTTTTTATAAAATTGAAAGTCGCTTGAATAGCATATTAATATAAATATAAAAACTGTTTGTAGGAATAGCACGTTTCCTACTTTGAAAAGTGTCAGGCCTACCGGCGGGAAATTGTATATTCAGATTGATTAGTATCTTACAAAGGTCAGCTAAGGTAAAAATCTGGTTATAACAGCTACGCCGAAAAAAATTAAAGTGTTAAAGCCAATCGTTTATTGCGGCATTGTTTATGTTAATTCAGAAATTATTTTACGTGTTTCCTAAACCGCTTGATACACGGCAATCGGAGGATAATATAGTATGTTTGAGGGACTTAGTCACGTGCCCAACACCTGTGTTTTTTTAAACATTATGGATGGAAGTACATTTTTATGAAAATGGTTTGCCTTATACAGGCTTCCTGAAAAGTCCCAAAAAGTGCCTGTCAACCGGACAGGCTGATGGAAAAGTTTGCCTGTCCGGACAAAAATTCACCTGACCGAACAGCGTGAGTTTATAATTGAAGAGTTAAGTAAAGTTTAACTTATATTTATTGCAATGTGCAGCCTGTGTACAAGTACACTCGATAAAGTAAAACAAAACGTTTGCGTGTTCTTGTGATTAGAGTGTATGATGGACAACAGCTTTAAATTATAGTCAGATTCAAAACAAAATAACATAACATGACTACGCATTGATTAGAAGACTTGCACCGTATTGGATCGTTTCAACATACGTCACAAAACATATTGATTGTGACTCGTCATAATGCAGCCAACTTCTGTCAGACTTCCACTACTTTGAAAAGTTCTTTTTACTTGTTTTGCTTCATATTCTTTCGATTTTGTTTTTTTTCCTCATCGCTTAGCTTCCTTTTCTGGCCTTGTCTAGCGCCATTGAAACTTTAGCAACAACATTTTTTCATGTGTAGTTTTTGTGTTACAACGTTTGTAATTGGATAGGTGGTAATATGTCGGACCAATAAAATTGACGTTTTTGAAAACAACAACAAAGGGAGAGCACTCTTATAAACTAGTGACGCGTTAGTGTTCTTAATGACAAAAAGGCTCGAAATTCACAAAAAGAGGGATTCTTATAGGGTGTTTTCGTTGTTTTGGCAAGTATAAGACTTTTCGGTATTTAGTCACAATTGTTTTGGCCTGTCACAAGGACTGGCAATATTAGAAATTTCGCCGGACTCTAAAGAATTTTGCCGGACAAGACCGGCGGTCCGGCATTTTCAGGAAGCCTGTCTTATATCGGTAAGACACTGGTTTAAATTGCTTTGTACATTTTTTCACTATATAATAGTCTTCCCATTACGATTTTTATTGTGGAGTACGTGAATTATCTGCTTTGAATTTTGGGTTTTTTCAATGTACAATGAAAATAATAATTGTTTAATTATTACATTGGTCAGATTAAATACTCATAATTGAAATGTGTTTATTAGATAAACACTATATAATGACTTTGTAATTCTACTTAATGCATATCGATAGTAAATGTAACTGGTTTGATTTCAATACTCTATGTTAAAATCCTTTCATCGCTTTTTAAAGTTTCATTTTGTACAGATTGATTGTTATATTTGTCTTTCATATAAACATAAAGACTAAACACTAAACAAAAAACTCTAATGCCAATTGGAATCAATAAAAAATACCTGTAATCATTTATCAACAAATTCTTACCTTCTGTTGTCATGTTGTTAGCCTTATGTGTTACTTGTTACTCTTAAACTTAAAGTAGTTTCAGTAAATGTATTTATATCATGACTGCAAACGATATCAATAATGTTTCGAAATGCACATGTGTTTGTTTACTTTGGTGTTTACTCATTCGTGGCGTAGCGACTATCTCCGTCTCCGGTCCGGAATGTTACGCTAGATTTATTTAATAAAACGTCTTATCTACTGATCCACAGGCGTTGTACTATTTTCACACCAATCACTTGAGCGAGGTTTACATGTTTTTGAGAGCATGGAACGACAACTCTGCATGGAGAATGTAAATCACCACGCATAGTTGTCGTTCCTTGCTCTCAAATACGATGTGATCCAGCTCTGCGCGGAGGTTGGGAGAATGTTTTAACACATCCTGGCCCTCCACCTCTAAAGGGCAAAATAGTGTAGTTTTTTTTATTAGGCTACACATAACTTATGACTTTGCGTTATATTCTAAGGAGAAGTACGTATGCAAAATAATTGAGCGGATCCATAGACATAAGAAGATTGTTATGGTGGTAACACACTGGTGCCAGAACTCATGAGTACCAGGTTCGATCCTCGCTAACCCTGAGCAACAAACTAGGATGAGAGAGTTCAAACGAGGTGTTGTATCCTCTGCGCTGAACAACAGACACATATCAACCTCTACTGATTGGTCTTCAATATATTGAATCTTCTTTTGTTCCTCGCATTTTCACCGCAACCAAATAAAAAAAGTCCTCTGGGTGCGTTAACCATATGTGAAATACCCGGTGCACTTTTAAAGTAAACGTTGCTGTTTCCGAAAACTAACGTAAATTAGCCAAGGCATGAAGTCAATCTGTCAGAATACTACCTATAATTGGCGCTGCTTTTGCTTTCATACTATTCGCATTTTGATATGCAAGAATATATATGGACATTATTGTTGAAGTTTTTGATAATCATTATTTTTAGGGTATAAAAAGGCAGAATTTCGTTCAATTCAGTCAGTGCTCCTCGTGTATCAAATATTTCTAAAGCATCTCGCTACAACATGGAAATTCTATAGCGTTTATGAAAGACTTGGGACTATTGTGTGCACTAAGGCTGGCTATCCTCTGCTTGTGTCATACAAGCCGTGTACTAGGACCAATTCTTACCCATCAATAGGTCTGATAGCTTTTATTCGATAATAATATTACATCAGATGTTCCGTAACAATTGTACGAGGTTCAATTCTTAACTAGATGTACCCGATTTATATTTGCAGAATAATCGATCACTTGTAGTTATTTTTATACACAGTTGCTGATGAACACATGCGGGTTCAGGATAGTTTTGTCATGAGGTAAACTATATGAAATATACCAGATTCGATGCCCCAGACGGATGCTGCTTACTTGACGTATAATTTAAAACTTAAACGAGTACTTACTTGGAAGACGAAGTTTGATTGTAATTCTATGAGGCAATGTGTGTGAGGAGATAAAATGAGATGTAGCCTCGCGCATGCGCAGACAGTCTTTAAAGAAAAAACATCTTGGCATGAACGAAAAGAGAAAGACCGAACCAAAAGTTTAAAAAATGTAGGATGGGCGGGAGGCATTTTATCTCCTCCCACACATTGTCTCATAGAATTACAATCAAACTTCGTCTTCCAAGTAAGCACTCGTTTAGTTTTTTAATTTTATTTCGACAACGTTATTGGTTCGTCCATAAAATGAGATTTTAAAGCAAGGTCATGCCAAGATGTAACCTTGTTATGTAACAGAAATTTGTAAATTCCTACTGTTACATTCTGAGTACCGCTTCTGTTAATGAATTATCTTGAAAAATGTTTTGTCGTAGTAATTTGCAAACGTGCTTTTGTTTGTCCAACCAGCTTTCTGCATTATTTCTTCTATAGGCACAGTCAATTTTGCTTTAGAAGTAACAGCTACCATAACACTATGTGCTGTAAACTGTGTAATGTCAATTCCAGCTCTCGACATGACCACTTTAATCCAGCTAGCAATCGTATCACGAGAAACTGAACCATGTGGTTTTCTATAGGTCATGAACAGCTCGTCTGTTTTTGTCCGCTAACTTTTTGTCCTTTTCAAGTATTATTTTAGCACAAAATATACACATAATCACATATCTGGCGGATAGCACTTTAAATGCAAACTAGAAACATTATAACCAGGTCTGTTCTGTTTACAAAAAATATTAAACTGAAAAATGAACTCTGATGGCAACTTCTTGTAGCCCTAAACAGTTATTAACTGAATAGTATGTACACGCGCTGCATTCACAAGAGCAATTAGCATTACTACTTTTAATGTTAAATCTTTGAGACTCAAATATTTCACTGGAGAAAGTTTCTGTAGGTTTTTCAGGACCAAGTCAACATACCAAATATGTGTGTATTGAGCACATGGTCATCTGAGATGATACCATTTCCAATATTAATATGATACTCTTGTTCTCTTTCTAAGCAATGGCCACCGATCTTTTCGGTACCCAATTTTGCTCCCCAGCCAGACCTACTACTGTCAGTGTGAATAATTACAGAAGGGTTTTCTCTGCGAATTTTCCTAAATTGAGAACGAATATTATTCATCCACCATTGTAAGTCAGATTTCATAGGAGGAGAAAAATTCATGATTGAATCGAAATTGCCTTTGCATTCTTTTAATGCCAGAGATTTTTCTTTTTCTAACTGACGATATTGTAATTTTCCTAGTTCCACAGCAGAAAAAAAATCAAGGCACTGAAGTTGTTCGCTCTTTGAGTGTATGCAATTGCAGTCACCGGAAATGAAGTTCGACCTTTTAATATTTTGAAAAATACAAACATAACTATAATTTCACTTATATTGTAAGCAGGGGCGAGATTTTGCTACTACAGGGGCTAGAATTTGCTTCTCTGGTGTTGAGATATAGCAAACACCTCAAGGGATAAAAATTACATGTATATTTACTAGACTAACAAACTGTAATTTAGAGCTATTTAGTTATTACTTAACGATTTTGAATGTTAAGTACCCGCAGCTAGAAACCCTACCAGTCCAGTATGGTATCAACAAACCAAACTTACATGCTTTCACAGCCTCTCACTTAATCGTACAGTCTCTTTAAATGCGATATATCGCAGGGTATCAAGGCCAGTGCGCGGTCAGTGTGTCAGGAAATCGTCCTTACAAAGCTATGGCATATGCAAACGCGATACAAGAAACACCGTTCGGCGTATGCTAACATATCATGCACAATAGGTTACATCATTTAAATAAGACATATGCACTTTAATAGATTCTGAATGTGCTTAGACCATTACCATGATAGACATCATTTTTGGTTTATTGAATAAAATATATTCTATATACATAACGAATGTAGTTATCATAATTAAATTGATTAACGATACTATAAATAATATATACACCAGTCAAATAGTATGACAAACAACTCAAACATTAATGTAAAGAACGCGCGCATATACATATTTAAAATATGTATGGGTGATTCATGATAGTGCGGTAACCCAATGTTAATGACGTTCACCAACAGAAACAAACAACAACACCTTATTTTTCGTTTTAACCGTTTAAACAAAAAACTCACTTTTCACACGCTTGATATATTACAGCTTAAAAACAACTGTACAAACGGATGTTATTCAAATTCCTTAACAGTTTAACCCCACGCATATATCGCGTATCAAAAAATAGGCAGCCAAACAACTTACATCCTGTAATGAAATCCCAACATCAGTACAAGCTAGGTAAAACACTCTTCTCATATGCTTGCAGACAATTTGCTGATAATGAACTTGTGTCACAGGTGAATAGCGTGTGGCTATGATATTAATTAGCGAAAACTTCATTTTGAATGAAAACTAATCAAATAAGAACGGAAAATCAACTTCTCTGAATATATATATATATATATATATATATATATATATATATATATATATATATATATATATATATATATATATATATATATATATATAACAAGGTATTCAACTCGAAATGACCCGAAAACAGGGTGCATCGCTTTGAATAGCCATTACTTCATCAATGTTGCAGCGATTTTCATGAACTTGGTCTTATTCAACGCAGAAATGAATTTCCTTTCTGGGAATGTACATATCTTGCAATATTTTTACAAATGCTGGGTCAATTTGTAAGAAATAGCACATACACTAATCGCGTGACCTACTCGTCAACACAAATGTCTTGCCCATGCTCTTACTGTTCATTGTGTATTGTATGCAGTATCATGAATTTATAATACTCTGCTCTTTTAAATGCTTGAATAGTTTTAATCATTAATAGACAAAACTATTTCACCAGACTAAAACGTGTGATGCGCACATTCCCCATACGTTTCAGATGAGTCGTTAACATTAGAACAACTATTAAGTACATATTGATGTTAGAGCGTTATTACCAAACATCAAAAGCATGTAAATTTAATGTGATGACTATTAAATATTTTACATCCTAGTTTATTGAAGCATTAATTAATTCGTTTACTCTCAATGCACTTAAATTTCCATTACCACGCACGTTAAGTCCCAAGCTCATTAAAACAAAATCCTAACATCCACACAGAAATTTGTCGCTGTTAGCCGGATGTTATAGAAGCGTCAGACCGGGTATAATTTGAAGTATAATATTGAAACAATAGCCACGGATTCTTCGAATAGAATTTATCAAAGTACTCAGTTTTCTCAAGTAAAATATGGCTACATGTCTATTTCTCGAGCAAAGCGCATGCTTTACTTTAATTTTGTAATATCACTTATATGTGCTGAAATGATTACCACTCCTATCCGAGAATGTCATTTACTTCATACTCATTATGCTTACATGAAGGAATTTAATGCTACTAGCAATATACTTGTGAACGTTCAACTGGTTTATATCTAGTGTTATTGTTGTTGTTGTTAATGTTGTTAAATGCCTTTTATGCCACTTCTAAATAATAATAAAACATACAGCAATTGTACAACATAGAAAAATAACTGGTGCATATTTTATTATGTAAATTTTCACAATTGTTTAGATTTATCGGGTTAAATTAAGAATGATAATATCTACAGCCGACAATCTAGAACTTAATTTACAGTTATACAATTTTCATCACGTTGTATTATAATCTGAATGTAATGGCGTTCATATAATGAAATAAGTATTTTGTTAGACCTCTATGAATAATACACGAATATCAATTACGAAGCTGGCGAAAGGGCTCAAATCGATCAATTTAACAATCAAAGCGCTGAAGGCACTGAAGCTGTTCGCCATTGCATCATTTAAGACGCAACTCATTTTTCAAAATTAATCGCAAGTTTGAAATGAACACACGCCATTCAAATTTATAAAGAGTGTGTCATAACGCACGGGTCGAGATTTATGTGCACTTTGTATTATCCTATTTATTTTATAGAGATAACTTAGACAAAATAACAACAATATGGCCCTTTTTGGACGTTCTGAAAGCATAGAAGGTATGGTGAAAATGGTAATGAGAACTGAATATAAAGACAATTTGCAATCACCATCATATTAAAAGAATATTGTTGGAATATCGAATACCTATCTCACTAAGAATATAAGTTCATGATGAAAATTCCCTGTACAAAACTTTTGATTTTTGGCACCATATACAAATTCAAAATATACAATAAGATAATTGATGAAAAAAATCTGCGAGCAATACTTTTTACTTTTACGAATTAGGTAGTCATAAAGACAGCCCTGTTGACCAGTACTTTGTTGTTTATGCATTACTTGTTACACTAGCAGTGCACACGGTGTCAACAACTCTGACCTATACATAGGTATAGAGCACTAATGCGCTTTTTCGGCGTAGCTGTTTTACCCAGCGTTTCACTTTAAATGACTTTTGCATAACGCCAGCAGACACGCGTGAATATTTACGAATATTTCATAGGCTGATTCGAAATAAAACCTCTGAACGTTGGCTAAATCACCGTGTCTGTGCTCAGCGCAAAGGATGTAGCACTGTTCAGTGTAAGAAATCCGGACTACTCTCTGTAAGTTCAAACGACACAAATTGTGGCCCAGTTACAATTACGCGTTAAAACCCATCTCGCAGAATTTCAGGGTCAGTACTCGTTCACTAAATCGTGCGGGGAATATATAATTGACTATCGATAAACACAGTTTTGCTTTCAAGATGAGAAAACAAACATTACCGAAATAGTATTGTGTCACGTTAAGCGGAAAATCGTTTAATTATCCAACCACAATGTTTGCCGTACTCGGTCAGAAGGTCTGGAAATCGTTCCTGAAGGCCTTGATAGGCTGCCCTTATTTACAATTTTGCTATTTTGAATTCAATTTTGTATCACAAAGCATTGTTCTAAAATGTGCCATTTACAATTCGCAATGAGATTTGTAATGAACCTCGCCATGCGAAAATGGGTCTTATTCCATATGCGCCCATCATATATATATAGCCCATTCAGCCTGCGCATCTCTCAGTCTGGTAATGAGACCATAACACATTGAGTGATTTTATAGCGAACAGCATCGCCTCTGACCAGACTACACAAATGCACATGTTGGGTTTAAGATACGCTGGCCGAAACGCATAAGGCCCATTTTCGCATGAAGCGACTATGAAAGTGTGATTTAAATATGTCGAAAAAAAAACTGCATTTAAATCAAATATTCACATACGATATATTTCGATAGTGAAGAAATATGCCGAAAAAAAGGCATGTGAGGACACATATGATGTGCACTCCCGGAGTATAATTTTTATCTACTTACACTAATTTGTGGTTTGACAATGATAACACACATTTCATGCAGTGAATATGCGACTTACAAGTGATAAAAAACCACACAATTGTTAAACTTTTGTTTTCAGTTTATTTATTTAGAAAGGTAAATTGCAAACTTTATTTCAAAGGCAGCATTTACGCCGACTACCTTTTTAAAGATATTTCTTGTTATATTTAGTTGTTTTTTAATATTCGGTTTAAGCGATTATAAAGCATTTTTGAGGTTGTCTATAGTATACCTGTAGTAATTGGCGAACTAATGTTCAACGTTTTATAAATTGAGAACTGTGAATATAAACAAATTTAACCTTCTACTATTGCGTTTTTAGCAGCCGTAAATACAAAAGATCGCCGCTATCTGTTGAGAACAAAAGAACGTTTCCCAACCCCGCTGTAGAAGCATGAACGAGATTACGAAACAGATAATTAAATATATAAGTTCATCCTGTTAAATAGTTGTGATAACTAATGACCCATACTTTCATTGTATAATCCTGTTGTATTAATAATTATATGCATGCATTTATATATGACACAAAAAACTGTAAAGTTTACGTGAATAAAATATGTTCTGTTCTGTTCTGATAATTATTGTTGTATTTAATTTTTTTTATATTCTGTGTAAACGATTATGAAGCATTTTTGTTGTTGTCTATCGTATCCCTGAAGTTATTGTTGAACTCATGTTCAACGTTTTATAAATTGAGAATATAAACAAGCGTAACCTTAGACTATTGCGTTGTTTTCCCGAATCTATCAATAGCCTCGGATTATGAATGACCTGTACTACGTCATTAAGACGCAGCCGATAGTGGACTATTTTAATAATTCATAAATAATTTCATCCGCGACACTTATAATACAAACATTTTTTATTGATTCTTTGCTATATAAGCTCCGTTCAAAAAATATTCCATTAGACACGATATTCACATAATGTTTCCATTTGTGAATGAATATAGTTGGAGAACTCAAACCTCTTGCATAAATTAAACAACTCTTTATCGCGCGGATACGGCAGGTGTGGCGGGTAGTAGGCTTTCCGTAGATAAGCCGAACTGACTTGAAATTTTCAGTAACAACATAAGCTGTTCGCTACGCGAACAACTAATGGCACAATCAATCCTATGACATGAGCTACTGTGCGAATAGTAGCAGTTTCACATATGTACAGTTTAAAACATTCAAGTTTAATCATTTGCCTTTTCACATCTGCGAGTCAATAACATTTCCAAGATATGTAATGATTTGGGCTGGGATAAAAATAAGTGTGTCCCTATTAAGCAAGAAACCCAGAATAGTCATGAGATTAGAAGTTTCTTTTATATTTACAGAACATTTTTTTTTGATGTGCCTCCAAGTAAACTGTCATCGATATAACCTGTACTCAAATGACCATCTGCTCGTAATTTAGCATACACAGGTTTCATAAGCTTTGTATAAACTCTAGGTCCTGGTGTCACACCATAAGGCATAAAGACATATTGAAAAAAAATCCACGCCACATGAAACGAAAATAAAGCTGTTGTTCTTCAGCTATAGGAATGCTATAAAATGCATTATTAATATCAATAGATCCAAAATACATGTCTTTAGAAACCAAATCAAGTGCATTTTCAAAATTTTCCATTTTAAAATGTTCATACGGAAAATATGCATTTAATTATTTCAAATTAAGTATCATGCGATACTCTCCTGGTTTTCTTTAAGCCCGTAAAAATATAGGGGACAATAATTGTCGAGGGTGATAATCAACTTCAATTATGACCTTCAGTTGTAGTAATTTATTGAGTTCAATATCAAGGAAAAATCTTTATGATTAACTTTATGCTGGAGGAGGCACTTCACAAAAATCGAAATGACAATGTTCTACTATATCATGTATTTTTGGATCTTAAGTAATACTTTTCCATGCCGAGGAAAAATCTTTCAAACGGCCTCCTACAAAGTCTGTTCAAGAAATTGTTCTTACTCCTGAAACATTTATTGTTTCATGACGGGTTGTCGAGGAGGGCCCAGGCCCCCTCCTCGTTCAAATTTTGGAATCATGAAACTGCGATACCGTTTTCCCGAAGGCCGATGAGGATGATGATGGATATCTATATCCAGAGGAACTACGGTCACGGAAAGGACGGCCACGAAACATGGGTTGTCCTCTCGCTGGACGGGAGTCATATTGGATTTTATTTCCAATTTTTGAGTGTCCTCTATTTCTCTGGCCGATTTCTCGATATCACCAAATAGCCACTCATTATATGGCTGTGTCAGATGTACACAAAGAAGAGTACGGTCTCTTCATTTCAGACCTTAAATCTCCCTCCTCGTCATGTTAATTTGTTTGTTCGCATGTCCCAAAAGCGAGAGTGCATCTTGGCAACTGTCCAAAGGTGAGCTAATATATATGCCCAGTTCTTTAATCTGCAGTTCAGCTTTTGCCATTGAATCCACTGCTTGCGCAACTGAAATTGTTACTTTGATGATTGAAGTTTCAGTGATCTGTAACTTTTTGTCTTTTTGTTACAAGAAAAGCACAAACAATCTTGTTACACTTTACTGTTTGTAATGCTTCACAATTTTCAGGGCGAGGAAGTGCCTCTTCTTAATCATATTTGAATATTCGTCCTCTTTCAGCCCGTTTATAAACACATCATTTATGTTTATAGCTAGTGCTTCTTGAACAGCAGGGCCAAAAATCACATGCCCTTTTAAACGCTAAGTCATTGACTGAATCGAGAACTCTCAAGATCTCTTTTATTAGAAAGCGATGCTTTTACCGTTTGTGATGCTTCACAATTTGAAGAATCCTTCTGCCAATTCCCCTTCCTCCATAAACTCCTCATAGCCATAATCTACTGGCATCTCTTCTAAAGCCGAAACGCGAGTAACAAGTTCCGTAAACTTGGCATCGGTGTCTAATTGTTGTTGTTTAATGTTCGACAATGCCTTTGACTGTAAAATCAGCGTCGGACACAGACTTGTCCTTCGCCGACTTACTAGAAGCCGACGCTGTCGCAGTCTGCTTCTTCTGTGTCGTTTTACCGAAGTATTACCACTAGTAGTAGTGGTTGTACCGCTTGTTGTTTCTTTTGTCGATGTATTTTTAGTACTTGGCGTAACGTCTGTCATTTTGCTCCGACCACGTGTTTTCAGAAAAAACAAAACGTCGTAGAAAAGACAACTGCCACGATAAACACCAGGTCTAAAAATGACACTGACAGAGTTTCCGCGCAGATGGGCACCTCGAACACGCGATTTTAAGACAATAAATCCAAAGAATAATCTGCACAAAAACCTAAACTTTGCTAATCAAACCGCCGCCATTACGATTTGCTACTGTCTGTTATGGAGTTCACATGTGAAACAAAACAAAACAAAATCACCGCATAACAGGTGCCAACGCTCGGCTGCGGGTGCATTTTTTAATAAATGAAAGCTTGTCAGAATTTATTTTGGTAGAGGTCACAGTGACCTTGACCTTTGACCTAGTGACCCAAAAATGGGTGTGGCGTGTAGAACTTATCAAGGTGCATCTACATATGAAGTCTCAAAGTTGTAGGTGGAAGCATTTTGATTTTAGAGCAAAATGTCAAAGTTTTAGCACGACGCCGGCGGACGGCAAGCTGGCTATGACAATACCTCAGGTTTTCTCCGAAAACAGCCGAGCTAAAAAGACATTCATAGAATAAACACAATCCACATTGCAGGCATAGATTAGTGTTCACATTTTTAAAATTACGGTATACACTGAAGCACCATATCAATTACTTTAACAATAATATTTTATAATCAAGTGACATCAATTCTGAATAAAATTGTGGCCAACGCCTAGTGATACATTAAAAATTATGCTATCGGAACTAGATTAGATGTCCGTCAATGTTAAAAGGTAAACCAATAAAGAAAGTTATCACGAAAACACTTTATTCGAGCAAATTACATTAACTGTCTAAAATATTACCAGTCCATGGACTATGCAAGACGATTTGTAAGTCTAGAAAGTTTTGTTGTTCATAAGTAACTATGCCGTTTAAGGAGAATATCCATTGCACATTAAAATATTTTAATGGGCCTACATAATTTGTTCAAAATATTGTAAATGTCAAACAATAGATTTGTTAAAAAGCGCTAAAATATGATATAACTTGACGACCAAAACTAGCCGTCTGAAGAACAAGAGACAGGGTCAATTTTAGCAAAAGTAAGTTCCGATAATAAGGCCAAGCATGCCTAGAAGTGCAAAAAGAGAAACTCATCGCCGTAGTATGATTAAATCGTGTTGAATACAGCACACACTCCATATAATAAGATTAAAAATATAGTTATCGATATATTTCATATCAATCTGGCGTGGTAATGCTACCGATGGGTGCCGACGAGACATCAGAACGAAGAATCAAAGCAGTAATAGAACAAGCATAACTTTATTGTTTGCGTGTCGGCGTGATGACATCCTGAAAGAATGTCTGAACGATCGATTTAGATCGACAAAACATGTTTCCATAAGAAAGATTTCAAGAAACATTAACCTCTCATTCGAGCCGCCATTACTTGAAATATTGACTTCACAAATATGTCGTTTAGCGCTCTAAAGTCCAAATTAATGCAATATGAGACGTGCCATTTTGGGTTAACCACCACCTGACGGATCAACGATTGGACAAACGTATCACCGACAGGCCAATCGCATAATGCCTTCCATGAGATGGACGGAATAAAACCAATTGTTGCTGTGTTTTATTCGATAGATAATATGTTCCTTTTCAAGAATGATTACATAAATTTAGATGATCACTTATGCATTAAACAAATACTACCAACCAATATCATCTATATAAATTATAATATTACCAGTAGAAATAATATTACAACAGTAACAAAGTCTTGCAGACATGTAAATTCTAGCCGTTACATAGGTTTAACGTGTTTTCAACACAACTGATTTCAATGAAATGTTAGAAAGCCTTGTCATATCTTGGGGGAGGGGTAGATGGAGTATTCGAGGAACCATAAAATCCATATGAAGGTGGTGGTGGCAGTTGACCTTGGAAACCAAAAGGCTGGTTTCGTTGTTGATTCAGTTCCCGTTGAAGGCGAAGTTGCTCTTGTAGTAGTCTGTTTTCTTCTTGCAGGGCTTGAACATTGGCATTTGTTGTTCCTGGATTGTTGAAACCTCCCCCGGTAGTGAACATATAGGGATCGTTTAATCCAAAACCACCACCTGTGTTTGTTATCACAGTAGCAGTTCCTGCGCCGTTGGGCTGGTGAATCATGATCACAGCACCTCGATTACGGTTCATTTGAACACCATACGTGCAGATGATACAATATCCGTAAATGCTTACAGCTAGCTCCAGTATACAGCCGACTATTATTGCTGCAGCCAGTACTTTTATCGTACCTTGATATGGAATCTCCTTTTCGAAAATTGATGTTGAAATGGCAAAACCCCCAATTCCAGCCATGATGAAGCCAACAAAGCAACCCGCAAAATGGAATGCGGACACAATATACTGAACAGTCATCTGTAAAAAAAACATAATATGTTGGTGAGGTTGAAACATGTGTTTCATAATGGCCCTAAAGCTCTTACCTGAATTCAAGGTAACGAATTGTCAAACACCTGAACTAATGACCTTGTTTTTGACCAAATAAAATCACAGCCTTAAGAAATAAATGTGGCTCACAGGGTTTATATATGGGTGTTCTTAGATAAGACATGGTGATTTATTTTTTGGACTTTGATTTAAGATTCGAACTTGGCCTTCATAATGTCAAGAAAAACACTCTCACCAACTTTCATCAATATTTGACCACAAATGTAGCCTCTTAAGAGGCAATAATGTTTTTTTTAAATAATATTTGATGTGGTGACCAAGCTTTTGGGTGCATGTGACCTAAAATAAAACTCAGCCTAGATATTGCTGAGAAAAGAAATTCATCAAAACTAAACGAAACATGTGAATACTTTAATTATTACCAGTAAAGGTAGACATGACATGATACACAATGCTTGATATAAGGTGACCACAACAACTCACTATGAGAGGAGCTAAAAATAAGTGCAAGCAGTAATACATATTTTTTTCTCAGGATTTAGAGAGGTATTACATATGAATTGTTCACTGAGGCATAAAATAAAAACACTTTCAGGTTCTTCCTAATTAATTAATTTAATAAAAATTATCAATATATTAATCATATAGAGTTGTTAAGAGGCATTTATGCTCTCTTGTTTTATTCAGAACATTGGTACCTACAAAAAATAATTATACAGTACCTAAAAACTAAAAATATAATCACTTGTGCACCTTATCTTCTAATACTGTATTATCAACATAATATCTTACATATAACAAGAACTTGCCTTTAACGTACGTTTTGAAATATCTATATTTATACACAATAATAAAGAAAGAAATATGCTGCGTCATGCAAAAGTTGGTCTTATACCATATTCGGCAGGTATAGCCCATGACCAGACTGGGCAGATGCACATGACCCATTTTTGCATGGTGGTTCTAAAATTATCACAAAACAAATTCTTACCACGCAAACAAATTCTCTCTTCTTAATCTCGTTTTCCTGACTACTAGGTCCTTTTACAACAATATACGTGCACATCAGAGCTTGTAGGAGACCCTGCAATAAATCAAATTTGCAAATGAGACATCAAGAGAGATATAGGGTTTTCCTAAGGTTTGACCCAGTGATTATCTACAACCACACTTGACCAAGAATTAAACTTCGCCAAGGTATTGTCAAGATTCTGACCAAGTTTCATCAAGATTGAGTCATGCATTTGGCTTATTGTGTGGTTAAAACGTTTTACTAAGACTTTCCTTTGTAACCTTAGTATTTATCATACTTGACCAAGATTCAAACTTGTTCTGACTATTGTCCATACTAACATTCTGACTAGTTTTCCTAAATATAAATGTAGAAACTAGAATGGTTACAAGATGTTCGAAAGATTTCACCTTATGACCTAGTTGTTTACCCAAGTTCAAACAGACTTGATTTTGGTCTAGATATTTTCTATATAAAAGTTATGACCAAGTTTCATCAAAATTAAGTCATAAATGTGTTCTCTGGAGATGATTTGTTTCACAATATTTTTCTACCATTTCACCAATGGACCTAGAATTTTAACCACCTGACCCAGAATCGACTTTGGCAAGATATTGTCTTAGCTAGTAGTCTGTCTAAGTTTCAACATTTAATTGTCAGGTATTGTCTTTGCAATTAATGACTAGGCTTATATAAAAGTTTAGCATAAGTTCTTTTAGGAACAATCTTTCTTGAGTTTCAGTATTCCTATATATCAGTCTTGGTGACCAATTGACTAAACAATAGGCAACAATATAATTATACACAACATTGTACACAATAATTATACACAACAAGAGGGCCATGGTGGACCTAGGTCGCTCAGCAAAGTAGTATTAACGTTAAGCAAGGGTTGTTAATGTGTTTTGAGAAAAGAAAGGGTTTGTTGTTTTGGCAGATATATACATATATGCGTTAACGGTAGTTTTGTGTGTGTGTTTTTATGTTTTTTTTAAATATACATTTGTTACCCGTTGCGAGAAAGCTATACTTTTGTATTTTGGATAAAAGTAATATGAGGACTATAATGCGAATTTGTGCTAGAAATTCAACATTGATGTTCTTTTAAGGTACAAAAGTTTTCATCACTTGATCTTTGTTATAGTTACAAATTTGTTCACATATAGAAGTAAAAACACACACAAGACATTGGAAAATTAATCATATCAAAACAACTGTCAAACTATATGTAATTTAAATGCACAAAAAATATGTTGCATAAATACATTATTTTGGCAAAAACAACTGCCAAATCAACTTTTCCTTTTAACCATACAGTTTTTTGTGCTTCTTATAAGATGTAATAAATTGTTTACTACCAAATTGTTCACATTTTTGACATAGTGTTTTTAAACAACTGGAACAATTTTCAGACTCACCTTGCAAAGATATTTCCAATTGAAACAACAATAAAACCTGTTAAAATCACAAATCTTTGATAGTCACACACACACACTACTGACTGACTGCAATCTGTAGGCCTAAAATATTTCAAGTTGTTATCAATCTTATGAATGTCCATCTGACATTAAGACAAAGGTCTTTGATTGGAGTGCCCAGTGTATTGGGCCTGGCCCAATTTACAAGCGGCTGTTAGCCTGTTACACAATAATCAGATTGCTTTTTAAGAAGGCATCAATTAACACTATTGTACTGCAGCAATGTAAGTACAGGTATAAATGAGTTTTATAGAGAGAAGGATACGTGAATGAAAGGTCGAATACGATTCATATGTATCAATTCTGGTTGTTTTATTGCTTTCACCACTATGTTGAATTTCTGCAAAAATAAAGATAACAATATGAAGTACCGGTAATGGCAATAAATAATTTGAGCAATGCAATCATTAAAATTAGATATTTGCGTTGTTGTTTATGTTTCTGAATCCATAACCAGAATCATCATCATTATTATCATCATCATTGTGCACCAACATCTTCATTTAAACAAGAGTGTTAACACGGTTTTAATATCATAAGAACGAATATTCGGACCAAGTTCCATTAAAATTGGACTGTAAATGTGACTTCTAGAGTGTAAACAAGGTTTTACTATAGCCGTATAAAGAAAACTTCCCCGCCCCCTGGCGGCCATGTTTTTCAACGGACCAGAACCATTGTCTAACTCAGCTGAGCTATCATAAGAACAAATGTTCTGACTGAATTTCATGAAGATTGGAATATAAATGTGACTCCTAGAGTGTTAACAAGGTTTTACAATAGCCATATTAGGAAATCTCCACCGCCCCCTCTGGCAGCCATATTTTACAACGGACCGGAACCATTTTCAAACTTAACCGAGCTATCATTGTGACAATTGTTAAAACCAAGTTTCATGTAACTTCTAGAGTGTTAACAAGGTTTTACTCAACGAATCTGAACCATTTTATAACTCAGCCAAGATATCATAAGAACAAATGTTCTGACCAAGTTTCATGAAGATTGGACTAAAAAGAGGACTTCTAGAGTGTTAACAATTTTTTACTATAGCCATTTACGGAAAACTGCCCCGCCCACTAGTGGCCATGATTTTCCAACTGACCGGAACCATTTTCGAAATAAGCTGAGATATAATTAGAACAAATGTTCTGAAAAAAGTTTTATGAAGATTGGACAATAAATGTGACTTCCAGAGTGTTAACCACTTTTTCTTTAATTTGACCTAGTGAGCTAGTTTTTTACCTCATGTGACCCAGTTTCGAACTCGACCAAGTTATCATAGAAAAAAAATCTTCCGACCAAGTTTCATGAAGATCAGACAATAAATGTGGCTTCTAGAGTGTTAACTAGGCAAAATTTTGACCTCTGACGACGGAAAGGTGATCCCAAAAGCTCACTATGAGAAGATGTGCTCAGGTGAGCTAAAAACATAATTGAAGCTAGGCTCACCACATTGGAAAACAAAGTGGAAAGCATTGGGAATTTGAACCGGTGGCACACCGAGCCTAACACTAAGCTCAGAATTAATCACAAACACATTTGTATACAAAAAGTAACCTCACATGAGCCTTGTTTTACAAATTAAAAACGCTAAAAGACAATTTAAATTTGACTTAATTGCAATTTCATTACTTAATGGTTGTATTTTTAACATGTACGAGAATGACAGAATAACAATTTCCCAATTCAAAAATGTAACATCTAAAGCAAAATTTTCTTCTAAAATCAAACCTCGTGATCCAAGCTTTGGCACTATTTGACATATGTACAAGACCTACATATCAAAAAGATAAATCTTCTTACATGTACCAAACTTTATCAAGATTGTGCAAACCCTTGTGGCCCCTATGGTGCTATATGTTGATGATGCACACTACCGGGCCCCGACAAAAACACTGATCACCATAGCTCAACCTAAAGCACTTTGTGCAAAAAAAAGGTTTTACAGGCCATTTTTTACGGTGTTAACAAAATTACGTTTCAATTTAATAACATGAAAAAGTGTAAGTAGTTCACCGTATAAACTTATAACATTTAATGCTAACCATCTGACCAATGGACCAACAAACAAACCAACACAGTGAATCCATTATTTTCTGTCTTTTTAGGATAGGGTTGGGGGGTAAAATCACAAGTAACAAGAGTTGTCACCATAGGATGAAATATGTTCCCTATAAACGCTTTGATAGAAGTTATAAGCATTTTTCAAAACCTAAACGCAGATTTCAAAACTTAAACGCGGACCCTAAGTTCAAGGTAAAGGTCACAGTAGTCAAAATTTTTGTACGTATGGATAGGCCTTGTCCATATACACATGCATACCAAATATGAAGGTTATATCTCGATGGACATAGAAGTTATGAGCATTTTTTCGAAACCTAAACGCAGATTTCGAAACCTAAACGCGGACCCTAAGTTCAAGGTCAATGTCACATGGGTCAAAATTTGTGTGCGTATGGAATGGTCTTGTCTATATACACATGCATACCAAATATGAAGGTTATATATCAAGGGACATCGACGTTATGAGCAGTTTTCGAAACCTAAACGCAGATTTTGAAACCTAAACGCGGACCCTAAGTGCAAGGTCAAGGTCACAGGAGTCAAAATTTTTGTGCGCATGGAAAGGCCTTGTGCATATACACACGCATACCAAATATGAAGGTTATATCTCAAGAGACATAGAAGTTATGAGCATTTTTTTCGAAACCTAAACGCAGATTTTGAAACCTAAACGCGGACCCTAAGTTCAAGGTCACAGGGGTCAACATTTTTGTGCGTATGGAAAGGCCTTGTCCATATACACATGCATACGAAATATGAATGTTACATCTGAAGCGACAAAGCAGTTATGAGCATTTTTCGAAACTAAAAGCAAAGTGTGACGGACAGACGGACAGACGGACGGACAGACGGACAGTGCGATCACTATATGCCCTCCTTCGGGGGCATAACAACTATAATAAAAGATCGTACCAGAAATCCCCCAGTGAATCCGCCAATGAAGTAAGGAAGGCCAAACCCATTGTCTGGGTACTTTATGGCCGAAATAAAGCCAATTATAAGCAAGCCAACTGACAGTAGCCCAAAGAGGCCTGCAACAACCTTGTATCTGTCAATGGCAGCTTTACAAGCATCCTCTGGAACAAAACAGGAAAAATAATTATTTTAGGAGGGTTTCAATTAAATTTGGTCAAAATCATATGTGGAAACTACTGTCCCCAATTTTGAAACATTTACTCAAAGTAACTCAACAATGTGCTTAATAAAAGATGTAAAAATAAACATGTGTTAAAGTTTTCAAAGGCATGCCAAAGGTATGCCTTTAAAATTGATTAAAGTGAAGGTTTTCATTGTGTTTTAGTGTTGTTTTTTACTTCAAAGCCCAATACAGACTCAAAATCAATGACTACTTTGTAAAATATTTCATAAAATAAAGTGAACCCATACAAAATCAGTGTTCCTAATAGCAATGGCCAAAATTTCAACGCTAGATGTGGTACATGTATGGAAACTAAGATTTAATGAGATGCAAAATGCTCGTTTTTATTGTTTGTGTAACAATAAAAATAAAAATGATATATTCCATGTGAATTTCCAGCAACTATAGCCGAACATTTATGAGCGAACACGAGATTGGCTTTGGACAGCGTTGAAAGCAGGACATAGTTCTCATTTTTTTCCCCGAAGCCAATCTCACGTTGAAATTTTGGATATTGTTAAAAGGAACACTTTTTAATAGACTTATTAAATTCAAAATTCCAAAATCTGTGAACAAGTCCATTTCACTTTTCAAATAAAACCAGTATTACCAAGTAGAATGACACAGAAATAAATACATATATTTTTTTAATAAACACAATTCTATTATAAGAATTTATAATTTTGGAATTTTGAATATTTTCATTGAATATGTTTACTAACAAATCCACCAGTATTAACAATTGTATTAACAAGAAAAAACTTGATTAAAACATATTTTCTTCCCGGTATTCAAACTAGGGTCCTCTGTAAGCAAAAGCAAAAGTTTGAGCGTTACCACTGAGCCATGCAGGTTTTAATGTGTCAGACAGCGAAATCACGCTTTTTCAGTACTCAACTTATTTTTCAAATTAAGGAAGAAAGCGTTACAAATGATTTATTATTATTTTACGCATGTCATAATAATGAAATTCAGTTATGAACTAATGTTGAACATTTTTCTAAGTCAGGAATGTTATTTTACTTTTTCAAACATAATGCTTTTATGACAGTTACTTTGGAAGTCTGCATTTTAACAAATTTTGTACAGGTAAAACGAATTTTCACATTAGAGGGACCCTTCAATGCAAAGACCTAGCAATATTGATAGGTCTTTGTTCAATGTTAAAATTATTTTTGTATTTTCATTTTAACTGCTTGAATACTAGGTCAGATTTATATGTAATTTCACTATCTTAAGACTTAAAAACTAACTTAGCTAAAAAAACAATGTCATTTGGTAAAAAAAATTACACGAAATTATTCATCCACGCAATCTTACCTTCTGTTGTCATTTTGATGTTTGATTATGTTGTGTTTAATGTGTTACGGTTAAACTAAATTTTCAGCAAATGATTTATTTCACAATTGCAAAGTATCTCAATAATGTCCATTTAGTATTTACTATGATATGAATAAATGGGTAATCCCTTTATTTCGCAATTCTCAATTATGTCAATAATGTTTTGAAATGTTCATTGGTTTGTTTACTCTGTTGTTGGGTGTAGTTTTTGGAGTAGGCTACACACAACTGAAAACTTTGCGTTAAGTGTAAATAACGTTGAGTATATTATTTCATATAATCACATTATATAGACATTAACGACGTTAACGATGTTAACAACTGTTGACTAATCTATGTTATATATAGCTGAAATAATTCGCGTTCAGAATAAATCCGAGAGTCTGCCAAAGCAAAAGTCATCAAAATACTCTATGGCGGCAATTAATATTGACTTTGTTATATATAGTTCTGTAATATTTACAAGACTAACATAAATTTCTATTGTGTTTGTACTATCCAAAATTTAAGGTGGTATCACAGCTGAATATTTAAATGTAGATTTGTAGTTAAATGCACAATAGACAGGTACTAACGAGGTACATCGGCATACTAATTTGAGCATTCAAATTAATTTTCAGAAATTGTGTTTGATACTTTAAAAATACCCCTTCTTTAGGTCCAGAGCGGGTCTTATGTGAAAATTGTATTTTGCTTATAAATATATGTATAATGAAGTAAAGAGATGTGTTAGTTGCAATAACTATGCAACGATTGGTTTTCGTTCTTTATAGAGAACTAGTACATATTTTAAACAACAGTAATTCATCTGGTATGCACCCAGACATAATCCCCCCCCCCCAAAAAAAAATAAAAATAAATAAATATGTTTGCAAATGAACTGGCATTTAAATCCGATAGTGCTTTTGGCCAACAAACAAAGAACGATGCACGTTCTCATTTGTGAATTATAAAAACTATTTGTTTATACTTGTGTCCATTTGACTAGAATGTCTCAATAAACCGCTTTTGTCTTAATAATTCACTTGAGTCGCAAACTGAACCAAATTTTGGTTCACATGCTGGATAGACAATATATAATATGATCAACAGCACATGCATCCGTAAGAAATGCTATTTTTCGTTCGCGCGCCCATTATTTTTGCAATCGACGTCGTTTCAGCGTTCTAACTGGTTTGCAGGGGACAATTGGTTTGTCATGCAAGAACGACAAAAAACGCACCAAAACTAGAAATATGTTTTTCCGTCTTTCTGTTTGAAGAAGGGAAATAGCTATAAAGGAGTAACATGACAACGTATTTGTAGTTGTGGCGTGTTATAGTTGTTTGCGTTCCATTCCATCAGAATGTCTTACGTAGGGCACGAAACCACAAATATCACACGCGACACCTGGCGAAAGAATCTATACTCCTTGAAACACAATACACAGCATAACTGGCGTCCCTTGTACACATATAGAAGAACGCTACACCAGTAAATCGCAACATGAAATGCTTTGTTCAATGTAGCATTAAGTCACGCATTTCCTCTCTACATTTCAATTTGTTAAGAAAGTTTGAGTTATGGGTAGAATAATTAGACACTCAGAGTGTCTAGTTATACTACTCATATAGAGAATACTAGGTCGGTGCCGAATAAAGCAAAGTTTATTCTGCGAGGCTTAGAAAATCTGAACCACGAGCCTTGGCGAGTGGATCAGATTTTCCTGCCGAGCAAAATAAACTTTGCTTTATTCGGCACCGACCTAGTATTCGATTTATCCCATCAATTTTCTTAGTCGTAAATTATTTCTTTTAAAATAGAATAGGAAAATCGAACTACACGGAAAATCCCAAAGTTATTTTAAGCAAACATTGTTTCATTATTTTAATCGTGCCGAGCCTAATACATTACAAAAAGATCAGTAACTAACCTGTTTTTCTGTTTATCATACCTCTACGTCCCCGATTTTAAAGAAATAATGAAAAAAACACACTAAACAACTGCAGCTTTAGCGTGAAAGAACATGCATTGTGTCGTATGACGTGTTAATAATGCCGTCACGAGTACGCGCACTTAATATTTGTAAATAATGTTTTTTTTTGCTTTTTGAGTTGCATTATTTGTTAAAAATATATTACATCTTGGTATCAAATTGTTTGTTTTGTTGAATCTGATTCGATTTTACTAAAAATGATTACTTTATAGTTGATTCCGAGTAATATGACCATTCTCCGCCGCGCGTGACAGCTTTATTTCAGCACTGCCGAAATAGAGGAAAATTTATTCGATAGTGGTTTATTTCGACAATGCACGTCTGATGATGGGATCGATAGAGAATACTAGGTCGGTGCCGAATAAAGCAAAGTTTATTTTGCGAGGCTTAGAAAATCTGAACCACGAGCCTTGGCGAGTGGTTCAGATTTTCCTGCCGAGCAAAATAAACTTTGCTTTATTCGGCACCGACCTAGTATTCGATTTAGCCCATCAATTTTCTTAGTCGTAAATTATTTCTTTAAAAATAAAATAGAAATTTCGAACTACACGGACAATCCCAAAGTTACTTTAAGCAAACATTAATTCATTATTTTAATCGTGCCGAGCCTAATACATCACAAAAAGATCAGTAACTAACCTGTTTTTCTGTTTATCATACCTCTACGTCCCCGATTTTTAAGAAATAATGAAAAAAACACACTAAACAACTGCAGCTTTAGCGTGAAAAATCGGGAAAGAACATTCATTGTGTCGTATGAAGTTTTAATAATGACGTCACGAGTTCGCGCACTTAATATTTGTAAATAATGTTTTTTTTGCTTTTTGAGTTGCAATATTTGTTAAAAATATATTACATCTTGGTATCAAATTGTTTGTTTTGTTGAATCTGATTCGATTTTACTAAAAATGATTACTTTATAGTTGATTCCGAGTAATATGACCATTCTCCGCCGCGCGTGACAGCTATATTTCAGCACTGCCGAAATGGAGGAAAATTTATTCCACAGTGGTTTATTTCGACGATGCACGTCTGATGATCGGATAAAATTCAAACTTTCTTAACAAGTGAGTGACTCTGATAAGTTTGGGTTTTCCCGTTTGTAAAATTATACCGGTCTACCTGAGTAGAAAGTAGTTTGTAAGTGCATTGTCAAAAACAAAAAGATTTTTGTTTAACTAAAGAAAGTCTCGGGTGATATTATAATTTGAATAAGTTCGACTGCTTGCGCGATTTTAGAAATGTGTATTGCCTAAATACAACCAAGTACAACTGAATAGCTGGTTGTAAACAATACATGCATGATAAGCTCATGAAATGCCTCTAAAACGGTATGATACGAAAATCGTTTGTATTTTCCTGTCTAAGCCAGTGACCAACAGCTTTAATAGTTTCAGCCGAACTCTGAACAAACCGGTCTAAATGCATGTGCGTAAAGTGTCGTCCCATATTAGACATCAGCACATGCTTCTCATGAACAACAGTTTCCTCCTAAACTAAAGTTCAGTTTAGAAGATACTTCATATACACAGAACATTGAATTAAAGGGGAAAGTGTCGATCCTGATAAGCCTTAAATATACAATAAATTTCGCATCACGGAATGTTATTTCTTTCTTATAAAAATACCGATAACGATTTTATCGGTCGAAAACGCTTTAGAAATAATTGGCCATATTTTAAAATACAAGATTCGTAAACAATTGTCATGTTCAGAAAACTTCATACAACTGGTACATCCAAGCGAAGATATATTGAAACCACAAAACAATATACAATGTACCAAAAAGTAGACTGCGCTTTCCGGTTCATGTAATAATTAATAAAAAATGCATTACGTTTGACACTACTTTTAAGGAACCTCCGGAGGACCCTTAAATATTAAGGAAAAAACTAACGTAGCGTCCATTTTAACGCGGAATTCTGTTTTCAAGCAGAGAAGTTAGAAATCATCACAATCGGTGGGTGTATCTTATTTCTTTCCATAAATTTATCGATAGTGCAGTTGATTTAAATAGTTATTGTTTCTACCCGTTTATATTTGCTAGCGAGACAGGAAGTTGCAATGTTTACTTCCGTATGTAAAAAAAATAAGGAATTGATAACATTTATATCGAGGAAGTTTTCGCACGTTGGTTTCAAGCTGTTATTTTGTTATACAAATGTATACACTGATTTAAAAGCAGTTGATGTGAACTGTTTTTGTGTTTATGAAAGAATCACACTTGTTTGTTTGAGTCAGTAACGAGGAAAATCAGGAAATGTTGAATTGGGTTTACGGTCATTTCGTAGCATAGCCGTTTCGTACTCGTAGCTACGCATTTTCAGTTATTTCGTAAGCACTAATCGATCATTTTGTAACCAAATCGGTTATTTTGTAACCAGTAATTAAAACTGATTATGTTTTCCATTATCAATTCAATTGCCATTTTTAACGTTATGTTACAAAATGACAGACGCCCAATCCCCCCATTGTATTGAATTTGGAGATGAAAAAACAACATTGGCGTTTCGGAATATCCGGTCACCAAGATGATACTGTATGAAATAAAGGTTACAAATCTTGCTGGGCTTAATCTATACTATATCGGGACAAACACTGTTCCAGTATTTGTATGTACTTTGCCTTGCAAGATAATGTAAATCAATCCATAAATGGCAGGATATATTTGATGGTAAGTTACTTTTCTACCATATAGCAATTCATACAGTACATTTTGATATTTTCAACATTTTGGTTATACAGCTTGCAGCAAAATGGCAGTTCACGAGTATCGTGAGCGAATGGACATTGCACAGTTGACGAATGATGATATGTACAAGAGATATCGTGTCAACCATGCCATATTGGCATATATAATTGCCCAGCTGGATGCTGCCTTAGCACCCAATACTGACAGGAACCACAGCCTATCTACTGGCTACAAGGTCTTGATCACACTGAGGTACCTGGCTACCGGTGTGATACAGCTCAACACCGGTGATCTGCACTCTGTAGCTCAATCAAGTGTTTCGAGAGCAGTCTCTCAAACACTTGATGCACTGAGCTCCAAAGATGTTGTGAGGAGATTCCCAACAACCATCGAGTTATTAAACAGGAATAAACAAGGATTTTTTCATATTGCTAGGTACTTCACTTTATAAGATATATGTTGTTTCCATTTCTGATAATGAAACTACTTATAAAATAGGAATATCATATAAGTGTGTTAAATTGTGCCCTTGCAACAGGTATTTGTTCAATTTATTAACAACTGCATTTTTTGCATGTTGTTTTAATTGGATTCCCAAATGTGATCGGTGTCATAGATTGGACTCATGTACAGATCCAGGCACCATCTATTGATGAACCCATGTACGTGAACAGAATGGGTTACCATTCTATCAACACACAGGTAATGTTTCTTGTGAAATATGTCACAAAGTGAATCGTATGTTGTAAACCATTGTGTTTTTAACAGATTGTGTATTCCCCATATGAAAAGACATTGTGCATTGTGATAAAACTCTTTTATTGTTTGACTTTCTTTTTGCACACACTGCCATTTAATTGTATTATTGTTGATTTTAACCCTTTTATTGTTTTACTTTCTTTACGCACACAGTGTCATTAAATTGTAGTATTGTTGATTTTATTAGCAAGGCTGTTTTCCGAGAAAACCCGAGCTATTGTCATAGCCAGCTCGCCGTCCGCCGTCCACCCTAGCGTCGTGCTAAAACCTTAACATTGGCTCTAAAATTCACCTACAACTTTGAAACTTCATATGTAGATGTACATTGATGAGTTCTACACACCACACTCATTTTGGGTCACAAGGTCAAAGGTCAAGGTCTCTGTGACCTCTTAAAAAAAACAAAAACAAACGTTTTTTTTGCACCCAAGCTTGGCACCCGTTATGCGGTGCTCTTGTCTACATTATAGCTGCTTGAGTCAAGTGCGATACTTAAAAGTCATTTACTACCTTATTAACACCCATCTGAAATGGATGGATGTTATTTGGCAGTGTCCGTCAAAAAAAATTAAGAGCTGTTTCACAGTAATTGAAGTTTGGAGTTTTGTCCCCTTAATTGATTTTGTGCCTCCAAAGCTCTGTCTCATTCACCTCATATAAATTCTATGAATTTGCTTGTTTCAGATTGTGTTTGATCATAATGACATGATAATGGACGTTGTCGCCAGATGGCCAGGAAGTACCCACGATAGCAGAATCCTTAGAGGAAGTGGGCTGTGGCAAGTTTTCGATAGAAACCTGCTTCCACAGAATGACCACTTTCTTCTGGGAGATAGTGGGTATCCCTGCAAACGCTGGCTGTTGACGCCTCATGTAAGACCAGCTAATAACGCTCAGGAAGCGTATTACAGGTCAGTGTAAAAAGATAAATGGAACAGAACATAATATTTTATTTTGACTTAATCATGCAGCTCATCGCCAAAAGCATGTTTAAATAATGTTATTAACATACCATTTTTTTAAATCTGGTATTTATAATGGAATCATAAAGCGATAACATAAAAAATGTTATTTTAACTTCTTTTAAACACAGGGTACACAAGTTGACAAGGAGCAAGATTGAACGGGGCATAGGACAGCTTAAACGCAGATGGGGAATTCTGCATGGAGAAGTTAGACTTGCTCCAGAAAAAACGTGCAAGTAAATATTTTTTTTTCGGACAATAGACACCATTATTAAATTTTAGTAAAGTGTCGGTAACTTGGATGTAATAAATGTAAAATCTCATCATTTAATCAAATATTGAGTTATGCATTGTTTTCAAAAAATGATAAACATTAAAATTAATGTACATTTTAATTAATACAAATTAAAAGGATTGTTTGTTGCAAAGAATGCCTTTAAATAGGATTTTATCTGTAAACATTATAAATAACAAGAAATTTGTTTGTCAGAAACACTATGTCCCCTTGTACACCGCTTTGACCTTTGACCTTGAAGGATGACCTTGACCTTTCACCACTCAAAATGTGCAGCTCTATGAGATATACATGCATGCCAAATATGAAGTTGCTATCTTCAATATAGCAAAAGTTATGGCAAAATGTTAAAGTTGGCACATACAGACAGACCAACAGACCAACCAACAGACAGGGTAAAAACAATATGTCCCCCACTATAGTGGTGGGGGACATAAAAATACATTTTTACTGTGAAAGCGTTATTAATTGCAAGATAATCAACATTGTATTTGACAGGGTGATCATTGCGTGAGCAGTTTTGGACAATATCTGCAAGCTTTATGGGGTACGGGATTTATGTGTAAACAATATCAATAAAAATATCTTTTTACTGTGAAAGTGGTATATATTGCTAAACAACAATATTTTGATACGTATGATTGCTGAATCTAGCCTTATCAACCTTGTGGAAAGACATGTCAATATCTTCGAAGTCGGGATGCGTCTCTCCCATTATTTGCGTAAGAAGCAAGGAATCTTGTAGCGAAAAGTTTGGATTGCGTTTCCTTTTCTCTTCCATTTTGACAGTTTTGACAAACTGCCGTCTGCTATAAACATCCGGTATCGCTTCAGTGCTATTTTAAGATCCACCAAAAACCCAAACGCCGACAGTGGGAATTACAAATAAAACATGGCATTTAATGCTGCTTAAATTCACAAGCATTGTATGCATGTAATAAAAGTTGATGCCAACAAGTACCTGACACCACAAAGAAAGATGCCTAGACACCCGCACGGTTCTGGCTTCTTACCAGTCACTCCTACATCTGACACCTTCAAATACAGCTTTTTCCCACGTAGTATACCACTTTGGAACGATCTACCAGCATCCGTTGCTGAGGCCCCCTCTCTGGCATCCTTCAAGAGTGGGCTTTCCAGCCTAACCGTCTAAGGGGACACCCTCCCAGTTACGAATTAAGCATTCAAATGACGGACTAGAGCTATGTTGGCGGGGCCTTGTGCCCTGGTACCGTCACGGAAGCTAAACAGGTCTTGCCCTGATGGATGTGAAAAGTAACTGGGGTCACTACTATACTTTCTTACTTTTATCTAGCTTTTTTCTACCTTTACTTTTGTAGCTTTACTCTTTACTTTAATATATTCTTGCCTTGCGCACCGTCAAAGAAATGTCAATCCATGACAGTTTGATGATACCATGTAGATGTAGAGATGTAGACTCCCTTTATATATTCCATAAAAACTCCTTGTGACACGCTACGGAAATTAAAACACGTAATAAAATTCGACCGATTCTCTTTAGACAGAGACAACCGCCATTTTTGTGTGCCGAGAAATCTCGTGGTATGCTATAATGACGACGTCATCGTGATGCTATTTTTATGTCAGGGAACTCGGGGATGTCCCTGACAACAAACTTAAGTCACTCCTTAGGCGAATCATGTTTCACTGAGGGAAAAAAATGCACGAGACAAAAACTTACCTAATCTTTTTCCTAAGGAATTTTTAGGATGAATATTTAAGGGAAAATCTTGCCTTAGGTGATTTATCGAACTTAAGTAAATAACTAAGAAAATACCTAAGGATCTTTGTGGATACGAACCCAGATGTTAAAACGACATACCATGAGGCCCGTAAACATACGAAAATGTGTCACAATAAAGGAAAATAAATTAATTTACGTTATTTATTTCGATAGCCCTGCCATATCGTCCACGTTTACACAATCAGAATACCGTTTGCAACCATTCAGTATAAAACGCATTTTTATTTAATCATCATCTTCATCATCATCTTCACCTCCATAATCTTCTTTTTCATCTCCATAAACTACCAATAAAACTACATCGTCATCATGTCATTATAGTCTTTATCATCAACAACAACACTCATCGACATCATCTTCATCACCCAGGACAATTGTCCGGTGCGGTTACCACCCACTAAATCACAGGTTGCCTTGGCGAGAAGCGCATATACCAACTACATAGTTGGCCGGACAGCTGTAACCACGACGACTTTTATCCTAATAACTTATATCCAGACAATGCCGGATAACAGCTCATTCAAGCTACTCCTGATCTGCTGCTTAAGTCTGTGGGTACCAGTACAGACCTTATGTAAGTATCCGGTGTTACCAGTTAAATCTTTGATGATAAACGTTATATGCCCCGTAATCTGATAAACTAATGTGGCGAATAACTTGCTATATTTCGTTGTTTGTTTGTTTTACACAATATTTCAAGTATAACCCGTACTATTTCCAGTGTGGCTCACATGCCAACATGGGAAATTTGAGATGTTTTGAAGTCTTCTACACGACGAAAATATATTTCAAAATCCCCCCCCATAAAATAAACTGTTCAACGTGTCTTTATCACACAACATTAAACAATCTTTATCCAAAAACATATGTTTCAACATTGAACAAGGGAAGCCGAAACTGGTTAATGCTTGGATCGTCAGGTATATAAAATACTTTTTCTTATGCATGATCACTATAAATGCTTGGAAAGTCAGGTGTATAAAGACTCTTGCATATGCACGATTAATCTTAATGCTTGGAAAGTCAGGTATAAAAAAGAATTCTGCATACGCACTATCTTTCTTAAAGGGATCTTTTCACGCTTTGGTAAATTGACAAAATTGAAAAAAGTTGTTTCAGATTCGCAAATTTTCGTTTTAGTTATGATATTTGTGAGGAAACAGTAATACTGAACATTTACCATGGTCTAATATAGCCATTATATGCATCTTTTGACGATTTTAAAACCTAAAAATTATAAAGCGTTGCAACGCGAAACGATTGAATAATTTGGAGAGTTCTGTTTTTGTCGTTAAATTTTGTGAAACTACGAAGATTGCTTATATAACGTATAAAATACGGCAAGTATGTTTACTCGGCGGAATAGCTCAGTAGGCTAAAGCGTTTTTACTTCAGGACTCTGGAAGGACTCCAGGGGTCACTGGTTCGAAACCTGCTCCGGGAATTGTTCTTTTCCTTTTTTTAATTTTATTCTTGATTTTTTACTGGAGCTTTTACGATCCAATGTTTACATTTATCAATATAAAGCATTTAATGAATAAGTTAAAAAAATGCCAAAATCTGTGAAAAGGCCCCTTTAATGCTTGGAAGGTCAGGTATAAAAAAGACAGTTGCATATGCACGATCAATTTTAATGCTTGGAAAGTCAGATTTATAAATTACTTTTGCATATGCACGATCAGTCTTAATGATTGGATCGTCAGGTATATAAAATACTTTTGTATGTGCACGATCAATCTTCATGCTTGGAAAGTCAGGTTTATAAAATACATTTGCATATGCACGATCAATTTTAATGCTTAGAGAGTCAGGTATATAGGTCCGGGAGCCTACGCAAGATGTTTTTAATAAATCGTCTGCTGATCCAGGGTGGATATACTATTTTTACACCAAGCACTTGAGCGCCGATGACATGGAACGACAACTCTGCATGGAGAATATCTATCTCTACGCAGAGTTGTCGTACCTTGCTCTCACATACAATGTGATCCAGCTAAGCTGGTTTCAGTCAAATATCTACGCGGAGGTTGGGAGAATGTGTTTACACATCTGGCCCCTCCTCCTCTAAAGGGCAGTAAGTTGTAGTTTTAATTGAGCTATACATAACTAATAACTTAGCGTTATATTCTAAGGAGAAGTACGTATGCAAAATAATTGAGCGGATCCATAGACATTAGAATATTTTGATGGTGGTAACACACTGGTGCCAGAACTCAGGGGTAACAGGTTCGATCCTCGCTCAACCCTAACCTTTAAACTAGGATGAGAAAGTTAAAACGAGGTGTTGTTTACTCGGTGCTTAACAGCACACACTTAACGACCTGGGGATTGGTCATCGCTGTAATTAATCTTCTTTCGTTCCTCGCATTTCCACCGCAACAAAATAAAAAAGTCCTCTGGGTGCGTTGAGCATATGTGAAATAGCCGGTGCACTCTTAAAGTGAACATTGCTGTTTCCGAAAACTAACGTAGATTAACCAAGGCATGAAGTCAATCTGTCAGTATACTACATATAATTGGCGCTGCTATTGCTTTCATACTAGATATGCGCATTTTGATATGCAAGAATATATATGGATATTCTTGTTTAATTTTTGATAATCATTCTTATTAGGGTACTTATAAACAAGAGGGCCAATATGGCCCTAGTTCGCTCACCTGAGAGGAGTCGGTTAATTCAATCTTTTCCAAACGTCAAGCTTGACATCCTGGCCAAGTTTTATCAGTATTGAGCCAAAACTCTGGCGTATGGAGTGTTTACGAGGTTTTTGTAAAATTTGACCTGGTGACCTATATTTTTCCTCCTCATGACCAAACATCAAACTTTGCTCTAAGTTAAATATTATGACCAAGATTCATAAAATATGAAACGAAATTGTGACCTCTAGAGTGTTTTCAGGGATTTTGTATATATAATATAATGAAAATTTTGACAATCTAAGGGCAATAATTTTGTCATTTATCATGCAATTTTGCTCATTATCAAACTTGACTGAGATCTTGTGGCCATATAGCTTCTCAGCAACTTTGATACAGAATGCTTGAGAAATTTGAATGCTAGAGTGTTTACAAACCAAATGTGGAGGAACGGACAGACGGACGGACGGCGGACAAAGACCAACCCTAAAACCTCACCTGGGCAATCAGGTGAGCTAAAAAGTGAGTTTTTTTCACCGATCTTAGCCATTTTCCAATTTATCCGAGATATCAATAAAACCAATGTATTGACTAAGTTTCACGATGACGACGCACAAACATGACTTCTAGAGTGGTCACAAGGTTTGTCTGTAGTCATATTAGGAAAACCCCCCCCCCCACCTGGCGGCCATGTTTTTTGACCGATCGAGACCATTTTCAAACTCATCTGAGATATAATTAAAACCAATCTTTTCACTAAGTTTCATGATGATTGGACTAAAAATGTGACTTCTAGAGTGTTCACAAGCTTTTTTACTATATATATATATATATATATATATATATATCAGAAAAATGCGCCCCCCCCCTGGCAGCCATGTTTTTCAACGGACCCAAACCATTTTCAAACTCAACTCTTGTATCTAGGAAGCAAATGTTCTGACCAAATTTCATTACAATTGGGCCAAAAATGTGACTTCTAGAGTGTTCACATGTTTTTACTATATACATATAGAGACACAACCCACTGGCGGCCATGTTTTTTCACGATCTGGACTATTTTCGAACTTTTCCGATATATCAATAAAACCAATATTTGATTAAGTTTCATGATGATTGGGCAAAAAATGTGACTTCTTTACTGTTCACAAGCCTTTTTTACTATATAAATATAAGGAAAATTGCCCCGCCCCCCTGGCAGCCATGTTTTTCAACGGACCAGAACCATTTTCGAACTTAACTCACGTATCTAGGAAACAAATGTTCTGACCAATTTTCATGAAGATTGGATTAAAAATGTAACTTCTAGAGTGTTGACATGTTTTCACTATATACATATAGCGAAAACTGCCCCGCCACTTGGTGGCCATGTTTTTTCACCAATCTGGACCATTTTCAAACTCGTCCGAGATATCAATAAAACCAATGTTTTGACCAAGTTTCATGATGATTGGGCAAAAATTGTGAGTGTTTACATGGTTTCTCTATAGCCAAATATGGAAAACTGCCCCGCCAACTGGCGGCCATGATTTTCAACGGACCGTAACCACTTTTTAACTCAACCAACATATCATTAAGGCAAACATTTTGACAAAGTGACATGAAGATTGGGCACGAAATGTGACTTTTACAGTGTTTACAAGGTTTTTCTTTTTTTGACCTAGTGACCTAGTTTTTAATCCAGCATGACCCAGTTTCGAACTTGATCGAGATACCATTGGGACAAATCTTCTGACCAAGTTTCATGAAGATCGCACAAGAAATGTGGACTGTAGAGTGTTTACAACCAAATGTGGACGGACGGACGGACGACGTACGGACGGACGTACGACGGACAAAGACCGACCCCAAAAGCTCACCTGAGCTATCAGGTAAGCTAAAAAGCAGAATTTCGGTAAATTCAGTTAGTGCTTCTCATGTATCAAATATTTCTAAAGCATCTAGCTAGAACATGGAAATTTTATTCATTAAAGGGAGATTATACGATTTTGTAAAAAATGTATGAATTATATGAATTGTGTAAAAAAAACATATTAAACATATATTTCACTATAAATTAAAATAGAAGTCAAGAAGAACATGTGTCGAAAAATGCGAAATAAGCCAGATATTTAATTCTGAAATCGAAAAAGTATGTACAGTCGAATTCGCCAGCATGTTTATATCATGCATGAACGATGTGAATCTATTTTTTTGTGAATCTAAATTTAGTTTTACGGATCATTTTAATTTTCTTTAAACGATATCTATTCATACGACACATGAACACTAACTCCGATCCTAATAAAAAGACGAATGCTTCGGTCATTGTAGAAAAAATATGTACGAAATATCTTCGTCACAATCGGCTCGGGGATCTAATTTATCTTTACTGCATTTTATGAAATTCTTCAATGTATAATTTTTCTTGCCTATTTTGTTTTATTGTTACATATTTTTATCAATATATTACATTTTAACACATATAAAAATCGTATAATCTCCCTTTAATAGCGTTGATAAAAGACTTGGGACTATTGTGTGAACTAAGGCTGTCTATCCTCTGCTAGTCATACGGGCCGTGTACTATGACCAATTCTTACCCATTAATAGGTCTAATAGCTATTATTCCATAATAATATAACATCAGATGTTCCGTAACAATTGTACGAGGATCAATTCTTAACTAGATGTACCCGATTTATATTTGCAGGATAATCGATCACTTATTTGTATACACAGTTGCTGCTGGACACATGCGGGTTTAGGATAGAGGATAGTTTTGTCTCGAGGTAAACTATCAGAAATAAACCAGAGTCGATGCCCAAAATGCATGCTGCTTACTTGACGTATAATTTCTTGTTCCGTGTAAAATGACGACCAAAGTAATTAAAATAACAAATGTTTTGTATACATAGTTACATACACAATTGTTTTCCCCAGTTATGGTAACTTATGGAGTTCAAATATGAAACAAAACAAAAACAAGAGATGTGTTTGTCAGAAACACAATGCCCCCTAATGCGCCGCTTTGAATTTTGTTTACCTTTGATCGTTAAAGATGACCTTGACCTTGACCTTTCACCGCTCAAAATGTGCAGCTCCATGAGATACACATGCATGCCAAATATCAAGTTGCTACGTTCAATATTGCTAAAGTTATGAAGAAGGTTAAAGTTTTGGTTAAAGTTTTGGGACACACACACGGACACATACAATGACAGACAGGCCAAAAACAATATACCCCCGATCTTTCGATCCGGGGGCATAAAAAGGAAATTCATAGAATAAACACAATCTACAGTGCAGGCATAGATAAGTGTTCACATTTTTTGTAATAAGCAGCATATCAATTACTTTAACAATAATATTTTATAATCCTAAGCAAGTGACATCAATTCTGAATAAAATTATGGACAACGCCTAGTTATACATAAAAAATTGTGCTATCGGATTTGATTAGATGTCCGTCAATGTTAAAAGCTTAAGCAAGCTAAGAAAATTATCACTAAACACTTTATTGGAGCAAAGAACATTACCTGTCTAAAATATTACCGGTAAGTTGACTATGCAAGACGATTTGAAAGTCAAGAAAGTTTTTTTGTTCATAAGTAACGATGCCGTTTAAAGAAAATGCAATAAATACCCATTGCACATTAAAATATGTTAATGGGCCTACATAATTTGTTCAAAATTTTATAAATGCCAAACAATAGATTTGTTAAAAAGCGCTACAATATGATGTTACATGACAACCAAAACTAGCCGTCTAAAGAACAAGAAGTAAGGTCAATTTTAGCAAAAGTGAGTTCCGACAATAAGGCCGAGCATGTCCAGAAGTGAGAAAAGAGAAAATGTTCGCCGTGGTAGGATTAAATTGTGTTGAATACAGCAATCCATATATTAATATTAACACGAAATATGTTTGTAAGAAACACAATGCCCCCCTACTAGGCCGATTTGAAGCCATATAATTGATCTTTGAACTTGAAGGATGACCTTGACCTTTCACCACTCAAAATGTGCAGCTCCATGAGATACACATGCATGCCAAATATCAAGTTGCTATCTTCAATATTGCAAACGTTATGAAGAAGGTTAAAGTTTTGGTTAAAGTTTTGGGACACACACACGGACACATACAATGACAGACAGGCCAAAAACAATATACCCCCGATCTTTCGATCCGGGGGCATAAAAAGGAAATTCATAGAATAAACACAATCTACAGTGCAGGCATAGATAAGTGTTCACATTTTTTGTAATAAGCAGCATATCAATTACTTTAACAATAATATTTTATAATCCTAAGCAAGTGACATCAATTCTGAATAAAATTATGGACAACGCCTAGTTATACATAAAAAATTGTGCTATCGGATTTGATTAGATGTCCGTCAATGTTAAAAGCTTAAGCAAGCTAAGAAAATTATCACTAAACACTTTATTGGAGCAAAGAACATTACCTGTCTAAAATATTACCGGTAAGTTGACTATGCAAGACGATTTGAAAGTCAAGAAAGTTTTTTTGTTCATAAGTAACGATGCCGTTTAAAGAAAATGCAATAAATACCCATTGCACATTAAAATATGTTAATGGGCCTACATAATTTGTTCAAAATTTTATAAATGCCAAACAATAGATTTGTTAAAAAGCGCTACAATATGATGTTACATGACAACCAAAACTAGCCGTCTAAAGAACAAGAAGTAAGGTCAATTTTAGCAAAAGTGAGTTCCGACAATAAGGCCGAGCATGTCCAGAAGTGAGAAAAGAGAAAATGTTCGCCGTGGTAGGATTAAATTGTGTTGAATACAGCAATCCATATATTAATATTAACACGAAATATGTTTGTAAGAAACACAATGCCCCCCTACTAGGCCGATTTGAAGCCATATAATTGATCTTTGAACTTGAAGGATGACCTTGACCTTTCACCACTCAAAATGTGCAGCTCCATGAGATACACATGCATGCCAAATATCAAGTTGCTATCTTCAATATTGCAAACGTTATGACCAAGGTGAATGTTTTGGGACAGAACGACATACACATACAATGAAAGACAGACAGGCCCAAAACAATATAGCCCGATCATTCGATCCGGGGGCATAAAATACAGTTATGGGTGTTATATCGATCTGGCGTGGTAACGCTACTGAGGAGTGCCGACGAGACAAAACGAAGAATAAAAGCACTAATAGAACAAGCATACATTTTTGGTTTGCGTGTCGGCGTGATGACATCCTGAAAGAATTTCATGTTTCCGTAAGAAAGATTTCAAGACACATTAATCTCTCATTCGAGCCCCCATTACTTGAAATATTGACTTTACAAATATGTCGTTTGGTTTTCTAAAAAGTCAAAATTAATGCAATATGAAACATGCCATTTTGGGTTAACCACCACCTGACGGATTAAAGATTGGACAAACATACAACGGACAGGCCAATCGCAGTATGCCTTCCATGATCTAGAGGGAATAAAATCAATTGTTGCTGTGTTATTATTCGACTGATAATCTGTTCCTTTTCAAGAATTATTACATAAATTTAGATGAACACTTAGGCATGAAACAAATACTAACAACAAATATCATCTTTATGAATATTATATAATATTACCAGTAGAAATAATATTACAACAGTAACTAAGTATTGCACACATGTACATTCTAGCGATAACATAGGTTAAATGCGTATTCAACAAAACTGATTTCATTGAAATGTTAAAAAGCCTTGTTATAGCTGGGGGGAGGGACTGATGGATTATTCATGGAACCATAAAATCCATATGAAGGTGGTGACGGTTGACCTTGGAAACCAAAAGGCTGGTTTCGTTGTTGATTCAGATCCCTTTGAAGGCGAAGTTGCTCTTGTAGTAGTCTGTTTTCTTCTTGCAGGGCTTGAACATTGGCATTTGTTGTTCCTGGAGTATTGAAACCTCCCCCGGTAGTGAACATATAGGTATCGTTTGATCCAAAACCACCACCTGTGTTTGTTATCACAGTAGCAGTTCCTGTGCCGTTAGGCTGGTTAACCATGATCACAGGACCTCGATTACGGTTCATTTGAACACCAAAGTAACTGCCATACGTGCAGATGATACAAATTCCCCAAATGCTTACAGCTAGCTCCAGTATACAGCCAACTATTATTGCTACAGCCAGTCCTTTTATCGTGTCTCGATGTGGAACCTCCTTTTCGAAAATTGATGTTGAAAAGCCAAAAACCCCAACTCCGGCCATGACGACGCCAATAAAGCAACCCATGAACTGGAACATAGCCACAATATTCTGACCAGTCATCTGTAAAAGAAAGCATAATATTTATATTATTTCTGTGAGGATAAAACAAGAGCATCATAATCACCCTAAAGTGCTCACCCGAATTCAAACAAACCAATTGTCAAACACCTGAACGGGTGACCTTGTTTTTGACCAAATAAAATCACAGCCTTGAGAAATAAATGTGGCTCACAGGTTGGATATAAAGGTGTTCTTAGATAAGACATGGTGATTTAGTTTTTGGACTCTGGTTTCAGATTTAAACTTGGCCTTCGTAATGTCAAGATAAACACTCTCACCAAGTTTCATTAATATTTAACCACTAATGTCGCCTCTTAAGATGTATTATGTTTTTTATAATATTTTACCTGGTGACCAAGCTTTTGGGTGCATGTGACCTAAAATCAAACACAGCCTAGATATTGCTGAGAAAAAAAAATTCAAAATTGAACGAAACATGTGAATATTTTAATTGTAACCAGTAAAGGTAGACATGGCATGATACACAATGCTTGATATAAGGTGACCGCAGCAGTTCACAATCAGAGGAGCTAAAAATAAGGGTAAGCAGTTATAAGTACTTTTTCTCAGGATTTAGAGAGGTATTACATATGTTCACTGAGGCATACAATTAAAACACTTTCAGTTTCTTCCTTAATTTATTAACTTAACAAATATTATCAACATATATATCATAAAGAGTTGTTAAGAGGCATTTATGCTCTCTTGTTTTTTAAAGAACATTAGTACCAACAAAAAAATAATTATACAATACCTAAAAACTAAAAAATAATCACTTGTGCACCTTATCTTATAATACTCTATTATCAACATTATATGTAACATATAACAAGAACTTGCCTTTAATGTATGTAATTAAATAAAAATGCTGCATCATGCGAAAGTTGGTCGTATACTGTATTCGGCAGGTATAGCCCATGACCAGACTGGGCAGATGCCCATCACCCATTTTCGCACGAGGCTTCTCAAATTATCACAAAACAAGTTCTTACTACGCAAACGAGTTCTCTTTTCTTAATCTCGTCTTCCTGACTATAAAGTCCTTTTACAACAATACACGTGCACATCAGAGCTTGTCGGAGACCCTGCAATAAATCAAATTTGCAAATGAGACATCAAGAGAGATATAGGGTTTTCCTAAGGTTTGACCCAGTGATTATCTACAACCACACTTGACCAAGAATCAAACTTGGCCAAGGTATGTTTAGATAAACATTCTGATCAAGTTTCATCAAGATTGAGTCATACATTTGGCTTATTGTGTGGTTAAAAAGCTTTAGTAAGATTTGCCTTTGTAATTTTAGTATTAACCATACTTGACCAAGATTCAAACTTGTTCTGACTATTGTCCATATTAACATTCGGACCAGTTGTCCTCATTATAAATGTAGAAACTAGAATGGTCACAAGATGTTAGAAAGATTTCACCTTATGACCTAGTTTTAACCCCAGTTCAAACAGACATGAACTTGGTCTAGCCATTTTCTATATAAAAGTTATGACCAAGTTTCATCAATAGTGAGTCATAAATTAGTCATCTAGAGATGCCTTTTATTCACAATATTTTTCTACCATTTTACCTATTGACCTAGATTTTTAACCACCTGACCCAGAATCAAATTTGGCAAGATATTAGCTTAGCTAGTAGTCTGTCTAAGTTTTAACATTTAATTGTCAGGTATTGTCTTTGCAATTGGTCGCTAGGCTTATGTAAAAGTTTAGCATATGTTTTCTTAAGAACAATCTTTCTTGAGTTTCAGGTTTTCTATATATCAGTCTTGGTGACCAATTGCCTAAACAATAGGCAACAATATATACAAAACATAAAACAACAAGAGGCCCATGGTGGCCCTGGGTCGCTCACCTGAGAAGTATAAACGTTAAGCAAGGGTTGTTATGTGTTTTGTGAACAGAAAGGGTTTGTTGTTTTGGCAGATATATACATAAATGCGTTATAAGTAGTTTTGTGTGTGTGTTTGTTTGTGGTTTTTTTTTTAAATAGACATTTGTTACCGTTGCGAGAAAGATATACATTTGTATTTTGGATAAAGGTAATATAAGGAATGTAATTTAGTAACGAGCATCAGCAAAAGAAAATGGAATAACATTTTTCCACAAATTGTTGTCCTGCTTTGAGATCATGAGATAAGCATCTCTGCATATTTGGATGTTATAGGGGATGACTAGTTTCCACCTGTTTTTGGAAGAACAGATACCGAAAACAACATTTGTTTTCAAAAGAGTGAGTGCTTATTAAATAGTTTTTGCATGATTAAATACAATATGTTAAATTGCTATCATATTTCAAAGTCAGTTATAAAGAAGTAAATGAGTATGTGAATTGTTTGTACTAGAAATTCAACATTGATGTTCTTTTAAGGTACAAAACATCACTTCATCTTTCTTAAAGTTACAAATGTGTTCAAATATAGAAGTATACACACACAAGACATTGGAAAAGTTATCATATAAAAACAACTGTCAAACTATTTGTAATTTAAATGCACAAAAATCTGTAGAATAAATACATTATTTTTGCAAAAACAACTTTTCTTTTTAACTTAACAGTTTTTTTAGTAAGATGTGATAAATTATTTACTACCAAATTGTTCACATTTTTACAAAGTGATATTAAACAACTGGAACAATTTTCAGACTCACCTTGCAATGATATTTCCAATTGAAACAACAATACAACCTGTTAAAATCATAAATCTTTGATAGTCACACATAACTACTGAATGCAAACTTTAGGCCTAAAACATTTCAAGTTGTAATCAATCTTATGAATGGTGTCCATCTGACATTAAGACAAAGGTCTTTGATTGGAGTGCCTAGTTAATTGGGGCCAAATTACAGGCAGCTGTAAGCCTGTTACACAATATTCAGATTGCTATTTACAAGAGGGCCTGAAAGGCATAAAGTCGCTCACCTGAGATTCAAAGGAACTGACCTGTTCTGTGCAGCCCGAGATGTCATTAGAACAAATGATCTAACCAACTTTAATGAATAGTTAACATCATGGCGGCAACGATTTTCAACAGACTGGATACATTTTCGTACAAGGTTTTACTATAGCCATATTAGGAAAACTGCACCGCCCCTTGGCAGCCATATTTTTAAACGGACCGGAACCATTTTCAAACTCAACCGGGCTATCATTGTCACAAATGTTAAAACCATGCTCCATATGACTTCTAGAGTGTTGACAAGGTTTTACTAGAGCCATATAAGCAAAACTGCCCTGCCCCCTGGTAATTCAATGTTTTTCAACAAACCTGAACCATTTAATAACTCAGCCAAGATATCATAAGAACAAATGTTCTGACCAAGTTCGATGAAGATTGGTCTAAAAATAGGACTTCTAGCTAGAGTGTTTTACTATACTATAAGGTTTTACTATAGCCATATACGGAAAACTGCCCTGTTCCCTGGTTGCCATGTTTTGCCAACTGACCGGGACCATTTTCGAACTCAGCTGAGATATTATTAGGAAAAATGTTCTGAATTTTTTTTATGAAGATTGGACAATAAATGTGACTTCAAGAGTGTTAACAAGCTTCTTCTTTGATTGGACCTAGTGACCTAGTTTTTCCCTTCACGTGACCCAGTTTCGAACTCGACCCAGTTATCATTGGAAAAAGTCTTGTGACCAAGTTTCATGAAGATAAATAAATGTGGCCTCTAGAGTGTTAACTAGGCAAAATTTTGACCACGGACGACGAACAAAAAGGTGATCCCAAAAGCATAATTGAAGCTAGGCTCACCACGTTGTAAAAAAAGTGGAAAGCCTTGGAAATTTGAACCGGTGGCACATCGAACCTATAAATAGCCCAGATTTAATCACTTACACACATTTGTATACAAAAGTGCACCTGACATGAGGCTTGTCATACAAATGTGTGACGCTAGAAGAAAATTAAAATTTGACTTAATTGCAATTTCATTACTCGATGGTTGCTTTTTTAACATGTACGAGAGTGACAGAAAAGCAATTTTCCAAGTCAAAAATGTAACATCTAAAGCAAAATGTTCTTCTCCAGATCCAGGCTTTGACATCTAAAGCACTTTGTACTCTGATGCCTTCTTTTCATGATGTTAACATAGTTACGTTTTAATTTAATAACATGAACAAACGTGTAAGGAGCTAACTGCATAAACTTATAACATTTTATGCTAACCATCTGACCAATGGACCGACAAACAAACCAACACAGTGACTCCAATATATTCTGTCTTTTTTAGCTCGACTTTTTCAATGAAAAGTGAGAGCTATACTACTCGCCCCGGCGTCGGCGTCGGCGTCGCCGTCGCGGTTGGTTAAAGTTTTTATAAAGTCAAATAACTTTAACACTATAAAAGATATTTAACTCAAACTTGGAATACTTCTGTATGGCAATAAGACAATTGTGTATATCAAGTTGTATTACTCTGTCAGCATTATTTTTAGAGTTATGTCCGTTTGTATATTTAGAAAATTGAAATTTGGTCAAGTTTTGCGTTTAGGTCAACTTTGTTCCTAAGTATCAAAGCTATTGCTTTCATACTTGCAACACTTACTTACTATCATAAGGGGACTTTGCAGGCAAATTATGTAACTCTGACTGGCATTTTGACAGAATTATCGCCCTTTTTAAACTTAGAAAATTAAAAATTTAATCCTAAAGTATCATAGCTATCGCTTTCAGACTTGAAACACTCGCTAACTATCATATGGGGAATGTACAGGACAAGTTGCATAACTCTGGTTGGCATTTTGAAGGAATTAGGGCCCTTTTTGTAACTTTGAATATTTTGTTAAATTTTGCGTTTAGATGCACTTTACTTCTAAAGTATCAAAGCTATTGATTTTAAACTTCAAATACTTTCTTACTATCATGAGCGTACTGTACCTGCCAAGTTGAATTTGACCTTGACCTTTGAATTACCTTAAATCTCAAGATCAAATGAATAAATTTTGCTTAAATTGCAATTACTTATTTATTTAGGATCAAATTTGATTCATACTTTGACAAAACAACGTTTACCTGACAAAACACAATGCACTCCACCCAAACCATCCCCCAGGCCCCACCCCAGAGTCCCCTCCCCAAAAATTTTTTTTTTCTTTGTTTATGCCCCCGGTAGCAGTTGAACTGTCCGTCAGTCTGTGCGTCCATCCGAAAACTTTAACATCGGCCATAACTTTTGCAATATTAAAGATAGAAACTTGATATTTGGAATGGATGTGTATCTCATGGAGCTGCACACTTTGAGTGGTAAAAGGTGAAAGTCAAGGTCGTCCTTCAAAGTCAAAGGTCAAATATATGACGTCTCTCCGTCCGTCTGAAAACTTTAACATTGGTCATAACTTAAGCAATATTAAAGATAGCAACTTGATATTTGACTTGCATGTGTATCTCATGGAGCTGAACATTTTGAGTGGTAAAAGATCAAGGTCGTCCTTCAAGGTCAAAGGTCAAATATATGGCGTCTGTCCGTCCGTCCGAAAACTTTATCATTGTCATAACTTTTGCAATATTGAAGATAGCAACTTGATATTTGGCATGCATGTGTATCTCATAGAGCTGCACATTTTGAGTTGTTAAAGGTCAAGGTCATCCTTCAAGGCCAAAGGTCAAGGTCAAAGGTAAAATTTTGCAATATTGAACATAGCAGCTCGATATTTTGCATGCATGCGTATCTCATCGAGCTGAACATTTTTAGTGTAGAAGGGTCAAGGTCAAAAGTCAAAGGTCAAATGTTGCAAATATTGAAGATAGCACTCGATATTTGGCATGCATGCGTATCGCATGGAGCTGCACATTTTGAGTTCTGGAAGGTCAAGGTCATCCTTCAAGATCAAAGGTCAAGGGTCAAATTTTGCGATATTGAGAATAGCAACTCGATATTCGACATACATGCGTATCTCATGGAGCTGCACATTTTGAGTGGTAAAAGGTCAAGGTCATTCTTCAAGGTCAACACTTACAGCACTTACTTGACATACCACAATTGACTCCACACAAACCATCCCCCAGGCCCGACCAGTCCAGAATCCTCCCCGTAAAATAATAATTTTCTTTTTCCTTTTTCATTTTCTTATTTTTGAAATATCATTTAATAAGTGACCACACACTCACATTATTCCCCCTCTCCGCCCTGCCCCCCCCCACACACACACAAAGAATTATTTTTTTTAATGTGGTAAAAAAACTACAAATATTTATTTTTATTATCTTATTTTTGAAAGACCGTCCAACCATCACATCCAAGCTATTGCTATTACACTTGAAATATGATCTTATTAGTTTGTTTTATGTCTTTACAAATGTTCAATAGATTGTGGAAAATATACCTGAACTCAGAATCGTCTATAATATACCATTTCTTTAAAACATAAGCGATCAATATGTTTCAAGTATGGTCCTCTTCCAGTTAGAATACGACTATATTACCTTGACCTTATTGAATATGAACAATTTCCCCATTATACTGTCATGCACTTGAAAAGTCGAGCGCGCTGTCTTCTGACAGCTCTTGTTAGGATAGGGTTTGGGGGGGGGTGGGGGTAAAATCACAAGTAAAAACTATAATACAAGATCGTACCAGAAATCCCGCAGTAAATCCGCCAATGAAGTAAGGAGGGCCACGTCCATTGTCTGGGTACTTTATGGCCGAAATAAAGCCAATTATAAGCAAGCCAACTGACAGTAGCCCCAAGAGGCCTGCAACAATCTTGTATCTCTCATTTGCAGCTTTACGAGCATCCGCTAAAACAAAACAGGAAAAATATATATTTTTAGAAGACTTTCAATTTAATTTTGTCAAAATCTTATGTGGAATCTACTGTCTCCAATTTTGAAACATTTACTCAAAATAACTTAACTATAAGCTTAATAAAAGATGTAAAAATAAACATGCGTTAAAGTATTCAAAGGCCAGCTAAAGGTATGCATTAAATTAATTGATTAAAGTGAAGGTTTTTATTTTGTTTTAGTGTTGTTGTTTTTGACTTCAAAGCCCAATACAGATTCCAGTCAAATATCTACGCGGAGGTTGGGAGAATGTGTTTACACATCTGGGCCCTCCTCCTCTAAAGGGCAGTAAGGTGTAGTTTTTTAATTAGGCTATACATAACTAATAACTTTGCGTTATATTCTAAGAAGTACGTATGCAAAATAATTGAGCGGATCCATAGAAATTAGAATATTTTGATGGTGGTAACACACTGGTGCCAGAACTCAGGGGTAACAGGTTCGATCCTCGCTCAACCCTAACCTTCAAACTAGGATGAGAAAGTTAAAACGAGGTGTTGTTTACTCGGTGCGGATCAGCACACACTTAACGACCTGGGGATTTGTCATCGCTGTAATTAATCTTCTTTCGTTCCTCGCATTTCCACCGCAACAAAATAAAAAGTCCTCTGGGTGCGTTGAGCATATGTGAAATAGCCGGTGCACTCTTAAAGTGAACATTGCTGTTTCCGAAAACTAACGTAGATTAACCAAGGCATGAAGTCAATCTGTCAGTATACTACATATAATTGGCGCTGCTATTGCTTTCATAATAGATATGCGCATTTTGATATGCAAGAATATATATGGATATTATTGTTTAATTTGTGATAATCATTCTTTTTAGGGTACTTATAAACAAGAGGGCCAATATGGCCCTAGTTCGCTCACCTGAGAGGAGTCGGTTCATTCAATCTTTACCAAACGTCAAGCTTGACCTAGATATTGTCCAGACAAACATCCTGGTCAAGTTTTATCAGTATTGAGCCAAAACTCTGGCGTATGGAGTGTTTACGAGGTTTTTGTAAAATTTGACCTGGTGACCTATATTTTGACCCCTCATGACCAAACATCAAACTTTGCTCTAAGTTAAATATTAGTACCAAGATTCATAAAATCTGAAACAAAATTGTGACCTCTAGAGTGTTTTCATGGATTTTGTATATATAATATAATGAAAATTTTGACAATCTAAGGGCAATAATTTTGTCATTTATTATGCGATTTTGCTCATTATCAAACTTGACTGAGATCTGGTGGCCATATAGCTTCTCAGAAGCTTTGATAAAGAATGCTTGAGAAATTTGAATGCTAGAGTGTTTACAAACCAAATGTGGACGGACGGACGGACGGCAGACAAAGACCAACCCTAAAACCTCACCTGGGCAATCAGGTGAGCTAAAAAGTGTAGTTTTTTTCACCGATCTAAGCTATTTTCCAATTTATCCGAGATATCAATAAAACCAATGTATTGACTAAGTTTCAGGATGTTTACGCAAAAATATGACTTCTAGAGTGTTCACAAGGTTTCTCTATAGTCATATAAGGAAAACTGCCCCCACCACCTGGCGGCCATATTTTTTGACCGATCGGGACCATTTTCAAACTCATCTGAGATATAAATAAAACCAATTTTTTCACCAAGTTTCGTGATGATTGGGCTAAATCAGAAAAATGCGCACCCCCCCTGGCAGCCATGTTTTTCAACCGTCCCAAACCATTTTAGAACTCAACTCTTGTATCTTGGAACCAAATGTTCTGACCAAATTTCATGAAAATTGGGCCAAAAATGTGACTTCTAGAGTGTTCACATGTTTTCACTATATACATATAGAGAAAACTGCCCAACCCGCTGGCGGCAATGTTTTTTCACGATCTGGACTATTTTCGAACTTTTCCGATATATCAATAAAATCAATGTTTTGATCAAGTTTCATGATGATCGGGCAAAAAAAGTGACTTCTTGACTGTTCACAAGCCTTTTTTACTATATAAATATAAGGAAAACTGCTCCGTCCCCCTGGCAGCCATGTTTTTCAACGGACCAGAACCATTTTCAAACTTAACTCACGTATCTAGGAAACAAATGTTCTGACCAATTTTCATAAAGATTGGACCAAAAATGTAACTTCTAGAGTGTTGACATGTTTTCACAATATATATATAGCGAAAACTGCCCCGCCACTTGGTGGCCATGTTTTTTCACCAATCTGGACCATTTTTGAACTTGTCCGAGATATCAATAAAACCAATGTTTTGACCAAGTTTCATGATGATTGGGCAAAATTGTGAGTGTTTACATGGTTTCCCTATAGCCAAATATGGAAAACTGCCCCGCCCTCTAGCGGCAATGTTTTTCAACGGACCGTAACCACTTTTTAACTCAACCAACATATCATGAAGGCAAACATTTTGACAAAGTTACATGAAGATTGGGCATGAACCTTTACAAGGTTTTTCTTTTTTTGACCTAGTGACCTAGTTTTCGCCCCAGCATGACCCTGTTTCGAACTTAATCGAGATATCATTGGGACAAATCTACTGACCAAGTTTCATGAAGATCGCACAAGAAATGTGGACTGTAGAGTGTTTACAACCAAATGTGGACGGACGAACGGACGTACAACGGACAGAGACCGATCCCAAAATCTCACCTGAGCAATCAGGTAAGCTAAAAAGCAGAATTTCGTTCAATTCAGTCAGTGCTCCTCGTGTATCAAATATTTCTAAAGCATCTCGCTAGAACATGGATATTTTATTCATTAAAGGGAGATTATACGATTTTGTAAAAAATGTATGAATTATATGAATTGTGTAAAAAAAACTTATTATACATATATTTCACAATCAATTAAAATAAAAGTCAAGAAGAACATGTGTCGAAAATGCGAAATAAGCCAGATATTTAATTCTGAAATAGAAAAAGTATGTACAGTCGAATTCGCCAGCATGAATATATCATGCATGAACGATGTGAATCTATTTTTTTTGTGCATCTAAATTTAGTTTTACGGATCATTTTAATTTTCTTCAACGATATCTATTCATACGACACATGAACACTAACTCCGATCCTAATAAAAAAACGAATGCTTCGGTCATTGTAGAAAAAATATGTACAAAAAATTCGTCACATTCGGCTCGGGGATCTAATTTATCTTTACTGCATTTTATGAAATTCTTCTTCAATGTATAATTTTTCTTGCCTATTTTGTGTTATTGTAGCATATTTTTATCAATATATTACAATTTAACACATATAAAAATCGTATAATCTCCTTTTAACAGCGTTGATAACTATTGTGTGAACTAAGGCTGTCTATCCTCTGCTAGTCATACGGGCCGTGTACTATGACCAATTCTTACCCATCAATAGGTCTGATAGCTATTATTCCATAATAATATTACATCAGATGTTCCGTAACAATTGTACGAGGATCAATTCTTAACTAGATGTACCCGATTTATATTTGCAGGATAATCGATCACTTATTTGTATACACAGTTGCTGCTGGACACATGCGGGTTTAGGATAGAGGATAGTTTTGTCTCGAGGTAAACTATCAGAAATAAATCAGAGTCGATGCCCAAAATGCATGCTGCTTACTTGACGTATAATTTCTTGTTCCTTGTAAAATGACGACCAAAGTATTTAAAATAACAAATGTTTTGTATACATAGTTACATACACAATTGTTTTCCCCAGTTATGGTAACTTATGGAGTTCAAATATGAAACAAAACAAAAACTACAGATGTGTTTGTCAGAAACACAATGCCCCCTAATGCGCCGCTTTGATTTTTTTTACCTTTGATCCTGAAAGATGACCTTGACCTTGACCTTTCACCACTCAAAATATGCAGCTCCATGAGATACACATGCATGACACATATCAAGTTGCTACGTTCAATATTGCAAAAGTTATGAAGAAGGTTAAAGTTTTGGTTAAAATTTTGGGACACACACACGGACACATACAATGACAGACAGGCCAAAAACAATATACCTCCGATCTTTTGATCCGGGGGCATAAAAAGGAAATTCATAGAATAAACACAATCTACAGTGCAGGCATAGATTAGTGTTCACAATTTTTGTAATAAGCAGCATATCAATTACTTTAACAATAATATTGTATAATCCTAAGCACGTGACATCAATTCTGAATAAAATTGTGGCCAACGCCTAGTTATACATTAAAAATTGTGCTATCGGATTTTATTAGATTTTCGTCAATGTTAAAAGGTAAAGCAATCTAAGAAAATTATCACAAAAACACTTTATTGGAGCAAAGAACATTACCTGTCTAAAATATTACCGGTAAGTTGACTATGCAAGACGATTTGAAAGTCGAGAAAGTTATTTGGTTCATAAGTAACGATGCCGTTTAAGGAAGATGCAATAAATATCCATTGCACATAAAAATATGTAAATGGGCCTACATAATTTGTTCAAAATTTTATAAATGCTAAACAATAGATTTGTTAAAAAGCGCTACAATATGATGTTACATGACAACCAAAACTAGCCGTCTAAAGAACAAGAAGTAAGGTCAATTTTAGCAAAAGTGAGTTCCGACAATAAGGCCGAGCATGTCCAGAAGTGCGAAAAGAGAAACTGTTCGCCGTGGTATGACTAAATTGTGTTGAATACAGCACACAATCCATATATTAAGATTAACACGAAATATGTTTGTAAGAAACACAATGCCCCCCTACTGCGCCGATTTGAAGCCATATAATTGATCTTTGAACTTTAAGGATGACCTAGACCTTTCCCCACTCAAAATGTGCAGCTCCATGAGATACACATGCATGCCAAATATCAAGTTGCTATCTTCAATATTGCAAACGTTATGACCAAGGTGAAAGTTTTGGGACAGAACGACATACACATACAATGAAAGACAGACAGGCCAAAAACAATATAGCCCGATCATTCGATCCTGGGGCATAAAAATACAGTTATGGATGTTATATTGATCTGGCGTGGTAACGCTACTTAGGAGTGCCGACGAGACAAAACGAAGAATAAAAGCACTAATAGAACAAGCATAAAGTTTTGGTTTGCGTGTCGGCGTGATGACATCCTGAAAGAATTTCTAAACGATCGATTTAGATTGATAAGACATGTTTCCGTAAGAAAGATTTCAAGACACATTAATATCTCATTCGAGCCCCCATTTCTTGAAATATTGACTTTACAAAAATGTCGTTTGGTTTTCTAAAAAGTAAAAATTAATGCAATATGAAACATGTCATTTTGGGTTAACCACCACCTGACAGATCAAAGATTGGACAAACATACAACAGACAGGCCAATTGCAGTATGCCTTCCATGAGCTGGAGGGAATAAAATCAATTGTTGGTGTTTTTTATTCGATAAATAATCTGTTCCTTTTCAAGAATTATTACATAAATTAAGATGATTGCTTATGCATGAAACAAATACTAACAACAAATATCATCTTTATGAATTATATAATATTACCAGTAGAAATAATATTACAACAGTAACTAAGCATTGCAGACATGTACATTCTAGCGATATCATAGGTTAAATGCGTATTCAACAAAACTTAAATACGAAATGTTAAAAAGCCTTGTTATAGCTGGGGCAAGGGACAGATGGATTATTCATGGAACCATAAAATTCATATGAAGGTGGTGGCGGCTGACCTTGGAAACCAAAAGGCTGGTTTCGTTGTTGATTCAGTTCCCTTTGAAGGCGAAGTTGCTCTTGTAGTAGTCTGTTTTCTTCTTGCAGGGCTTGAACATTGGCATTTGTTGTTCCTGGATTGTTGAAACCTCCCCAAGTAGTGAACATATAGGGATCGTTTGATCCAAAACCACCACCTGTGTTTGTTATCACAGTAGCAGTTCCTGTGCCGTTAGACTGGTTAACCATGATCACAGGACCTCGATTACGGTTCATTTGAACACCAAAATAACTGCCATACGTGCAGATGAAACAAATTCCCCAAATGCTTACAGCTAGCTCCAGTATACAGCCGACAATTATTGCTATAGCCAGTCCTTTTATCGTGCCTCGATGTGGAACCTCCTTTTCGAAAATTGATGTTGTAAAGTCAAAACCCCAAACTCCGGCCAAGAAAGCAACCCATAAAATGGAACATGGACATAATATAGTGACCAGTCATTTGTAAAAGAAAGCATAATATTTATATTATTTTGGTGAGCTTAAAACAAGAGGATCATAATCACCCTAAAGTGCTCGCCTAAATTCAAGGTAATCAATTGTCAAACACCTGAACGGGTTACCTTGTTTTTGACCAAATAAAATCACAGCCTTGAGAAATAAATGTGGCTCACAAGGTGGATATAAAGGTGTTCTTAGATAAGACATGATGATTTAGTTTTTGGACTCTGGTTTCAGATTTGAACTTGGCCTTCGTAATGTCAAGATAAACACTCTCACCAAGTTTCATCAATATTTAACCACTAATGTCGCCTCTTAAGATGTATTATGTTTTTTTATAATATTTTATCTGGTGACCAAGCTTTTGGGTGCATGTGACCTAAAATCAAACTTAGCCTAGATATTGATGAGAAAAAAATAATCAAAATTGAACGAAACATGTGAATATTTAAATTGTAACCAGTAAAGGTAGACATGGCATGATACACAATGCTTGATATGAGGTGACCGCAGCAGCTCACAATCAGAGGAGCTAAAAATAAGGGTAAGCAGTTAAAAGTACTTTTCTCAGGATTTAGAGAGGTATTACATATGTTCACTGGAGCAAACAATTAAAACACGTTCAGTTTCTTCCTTAATTTATTAACTTAACAAATATTATCAACATATATATCATATAGAGTTGTTAAGAGGCATTTATGCTCTCTTGTTTTATTAAGAACATTGGTTCCTACAAAAAAAATAATAATTATAAAATACCTAAAAACTAAAAAAAATAATCACTTGTGCACCTTATCTTATAATACTCTATTATCAACATAATATGTAACATATAACAAGAACTTGCCTTTAATGTATGTAATTAAATAAATATGCTGCATCATGCGAAAATTGGTCGTATACTGTATTCGGCAGGTATAGCCCATGACCAGACTGGGAAGATGCCCATCACCCATTTTCGCATGATGCTTCTCAAATTATCACAAAACAAGTTCTTACCACGCAAACAAGTTCTCTTTTCTTAATCTCGTCTTCCTGACTATTAGGTACTTTTACAACAATACACTTGCACATCAGAGCTTGTAGGAGACCCTGCAATAAATCAAACTTGCAAATGAGACATCAAGAGAGATATAGGGTTTTCCTAAGATTTGACCCAGTGATTATCTACAACCACACTTGACCAAGAATAAAACCTGGCCAAGGTATTGTCAAGATAAACATTCTGACCAAGTTTCATCAAGATTGAGTCATAAATTTGGCTTATTGTGTGGTTAAAAAGTTTTAGTAAAATTTGCCTTTGTATTTACCATACTTGACCAAGATTCAAACTTGTTCTGACTATTGTCCATATTAACATTCGGACCAGTTGTCCTCATTATAAATGTAGAAACTAGAATGGTCACAAGATGTTAGAAAGATTTCACCTTATGACCTAGTTTTAACCCCAGTTCAAACAGACATGAATTTGGTCTAGATATTTTCTATTTAAAAGTTATGACCAAGTTTCATCAATATTGAGTCATAAATAAGTCATCTGGAGATGACTTTTTTCACAATATTTTTCTACCATTTAACCTATTGACCTAGATTTTTAACCACCTGACCCAGAATCAAATTTGGCAAGATATTGGCTTAGCTAGTAGTCTGTCTAAGTTTTAAAATTTAATTGTCAGGCATTGTCTTTGCAATTGGTCGCTAGGCTTATGTAAAAGTTAAGCATATGTTTTCTAAAGAACAATCTTTCTTGAGTTTCAGGTTTCCTATATATCAGTCTTGGTGACCAATTGCCTAAACAATAGACAACAATATACACAAAACATTAAACAACAAGAGGGCCATGGTGGCCCTGGGTCGCTCACCTAAGAAGTATTAACGTTAAGCAAGGGTTGTTATGTGTTTTGTGAAAAGAAAGGGTTTGTTGTTTTGGCAGACATATACATAAATGCGTTATAAGTAGTTTTGTGTGTGTGTTTGTTTATGGGTTTTTTAAAATAGACATTTGTTACCGTTGCAAGAAAGATATACATTTGTATTTTGGATAAAGGTAATATAAGGAATGTAATAAAGTAACGAGCATCAGCAAAAGAAAAAGCCCTGCTTTAAGATCATGAGATAAGCATCTCTGCATATTTGGATGTTATAGGGGATGACTAGTTACCACCTGTTTTTTTTAAAGAACAGATACCGAAAACAACATTTGTTTTGAATAGAGTGAGTGCTTATTAAATAGTTTTTGCATAATTAAATACAATATGTTAAATTGTTATCATATATCAAAGTCAGTTATAAAGAAGTAAATGAGTATGTGAATAGTTTGTACTAGAAATTCAACATTGATGTTCTTTTAAGGTACAAAACATCACTTCATCTTTCTTATAGTTACAAATGTGTTCAAATATAGAAGTATACACACACAAGACATTGGAAAAGAAATCATATAAAAACAACTGTCAAACTATTTGTAATTTAAATGCACAAAAAATATGTAGAATAAATACATTATTTTTGCAAAAACAACTTTTCTTTTTAACTTAACAGTTTTTTTAGTAAGATGTGATATATTATTTGCTACCAAATTGTTCACATTTTTTACAAAGTAATTTCAACAACTGGAACAATTTTCAGACTCACCTTGCAATGATATTTCCATTTGAAACAACAATAAAACCTGTTAAAATCACAAATCTTTGATAGTCACACATAACTACTGAATGCAAACTGTAGGCCTAAAACATTTCAAGTTGTAATCAATTTCATGAATGGTGTCCATCTGACATTAAGACAAAGGTCTTTGATTGAAGTGCCCAGTTAATTGGGGCCAAATTACAGGCAGCTGTAAGCCTGTTACACAATAACCAGATTGCTATCTACAAGAGGGCCTGAAGTCGCTCACCTGAGATTCAAAGGAACTGACCTGTTCTGTGCAGCCAAAGATGTCATTAGAACAAATGTTCTAACCAACTTTCATGAATAGTGAACATCATGGCGGCAACGATTTTCAACAGACTGGATACATTTTCGTACACATCCAAAATATCATTAAATCAAATAATCTGACCAAGTTCCATGAAGATTGGACAAAAAATGTGACTTAAAGGTGGCCATGTTTTTCAACGGACCGGAGCCATTGTCAAACTCGTACAAGATATCATAAGTACAAATGTTCCGACCAAGTTATATGAAGATTGGACTATAAATGTGACTTCTAGAGTGTTAACAAGGTTTTAAAATAGCTTTATAGGGAAAACTGCCCTGTCCCCTGGTGGCCATGTTTATCAACAGACCGGAACCATTTAACAAACTCAGCTGAGCTATCTTAAGAACAAATGTTCTGACTAACTTTCATGAAGATTGGACTATAAATGTGACTCCTAGAGTGTTATCAAGGTTTTACTATAGGCATATTAGGAAAACTGCACCGCCCCTTGGCAGCCATATTTTTCAACGGACCGGAACCATTTTCAAACTCAACCGAGCTATCATTGTCACAAATGTTAAAACCAAGTTCAATATGACTTCTAGAGTGTTGACAAGGTTTTTCTAGAGCCATATAAGCAAAACTGCTCCGCCCCCTGGTAAGTCAATGTTTTTCAACAAACCTGAACCATTTTATAACTCAGCCAATATATCATAAGAACAAATGTTCTGACCACGTTTGATGAAGATTGGTCTTAAAATAGGACTTGTAGCTAGAGTGTTAACAAGGTTTTACTATAGCCATATAAGGAAAAATGCCCTGTTTCCTGGTAGCCATGCTTTGCCAACTGACCGGGACCATTTTCGAACACAGCTGAGATATTATTAGGAAAAATGTTCTGATTTTTTTTTATGAAGATTGGACAATAAATGTGACTTCAAGAGTGTTAACAAGCTTCTTCTTTAATTTTACCTAGTGACCTAGTTTTTCCCTTCACGTGACCCAGTTTCGAACTCGACCCAGTTATCATTGGAAAAAGTCTTGTGACAAAGTTTCATGAAGATAAGACAATAAATGTGGCCTCTAGAGTGTTAACTAGGCAAAATTTTGACCACGGACGACGAACAAAAAGGTGATCCCAAAAGCTCACTATGAGAAGTTGTGCTCAGGTGAGCTAAAAACATAATTGAAGCTAGGCTCACCACATTGGAAAAAAAGTGGAAAGCCTTGGAAATTTGAACCGGTGGCACACCGAACCTATAATAAGCCCAGATTTAATCACTTACACACATTTGTATACAAAAGTGCACCTGACATGAGCCTTGTCATACAAATGTTTGACGCTAGAAGAAAATTAAAATTTGACTTAATTGCAATTTCATTACTCGATGGTTGCATTTTAACATGTACGAGAATGATAGAATAACAATTTTCCAAGTCAAAAATGCAACATCTAAAGAAAAATGTTCTTCTAAAATCAAACCTCGTGATCCAGGCTTTGACATCTAAAGCAATTTGTAATCTGATGCCTTCTTTTCATTATATTAACATATTTACGTTTTAATTTAATAACATGAACAAAAGTGTAAGTAGTTAACTGCATAAACTTATAACATTTTATGCTAACCATCTGACCAATGGACCGACAAACAAACCAACACAGTGACTCCAATTTTTTCTGTCTTTTTTAGCTCGACTTTTCGAAGAAAAATGAGAGCTATACTACTAGCCCCGGCGTCGGCGTCGCCGTCGCGGTTGGTTAAAGTTTTTATAAAGTCAAATAACTTTAACACTATAAAAGATATTTAACTCTAACTTGGAATACTTCTGTATGGCAATAAAACAATTGTGTATGTCAAGTTGCATTACTCTGTCAGCATTATTTTTAAAGTTATGTCCGTTTTTATATTGAGAAAATTGAAATTTGGTTAAGTTTTGCGTTAAGGTTAACTTTGTTCCTGAAGTATCAAAGCTATTGCTTTCATACTTGCAACACTTACTTTCTATCATAAGGGGACTTTGCAGGCAAAGTTATGTAACTCTGACGGGCATTTTGACAGAATTATCGCCCCTTTTATACTTAGGAAATTGAAAATTTAATCCTAAGATATCATATCTATTGCTATCAGACTTGGAACACTCGCTAACAATCATATGGAGAATGTACAGGAAAAGTTGCAGAACTCTGGTTGGAATTTTGACGGAATTAGGGCCCTATTTTGTAACTTTGAATATTTTGCTAAATTTTGCGTTTAGATGCACTTTACTTCTAAAGTATCAAAGCTATTGCTTTCAAACTTCAAATACTTTCTTACTATCATGAGCGTACTGTACCTGGAAAGTTGAATTTGACATTGACCTTAGAATGACCTTAAATCTCAAGATCAAATAAATAAAGTTTGCTTAAATTGCAATTACTTTTTTATTTAGGATCAGATTTGATTCATACTTTGACAAAACAACGTTTACCTGACATAACACCATGCACTCCACCCAAACCATCTCACAGGCCCCACCCCAGAGTCCCTACCAAAAATTTTTTTGTTTTTCCTTATTTTATGCTCCCGGTAGCAGTTGAACTGTCCGTCAGTCTGTGCGTCCATCCGAAAACTTTAACATTGGCCATAACTTTTGCAATATTAAAGATAGAAACTTGATATTTGGAATGGATGTGTATCTCATAGAGCTGCACACTTTGAGTGGTAGAAGGTGAAAGTCAAGGTTTTCCTTCAAGGTCAAAGGTCAAATATATGGCGTCTGTCCGTCCGTCTGAAAACTTTAACATTGGTCATAACTTTAGCAATATTGAAGATAGCAACTTGATATTTGGCATGCATGTGTATCTCATGGAGCTGAACATTTTGAGTTGTGAAAGGTCAAGGTCATCCTTCAAGACCAAAGGTCATGGTCATAGGTAAAATTTTGCAATATTGAAGATATTAACTCGATATTTTGCATGCATGCGTATCTCATGGAGCTGAACATTTTGAGTGTAGAAGGGTCAAGGTCAAAAGTCAAGGGTCAAATTTTGCAATATTGAAGATAACAACTCAATATTTGGCATGTATGCGTATCGCATGAAGCTGCACATTTTGAGTGGTGAAAGGTCAAGGTCATCCTTCAAGGTCAAAGGTCAAATGTTGCAATATTGAAGATAGCACTCGATATTTGGCATGCATGCGTATCTCATGTAGCTGCACATGTTGAGTGGTGAAAGGTCAAGGTCATCCTTCAAGGTCAAAGATCAAGGTCATAGGTCAAATTTTGCGATATTGAAGATAGCAACTCGATATTCGACATGCATGCGTATCTCATGGAGCTGCACATTTTGAGTGGTGAAAGGTCAAGGTCATTCTTCAAGGTCAACACTTACAGCACTTACTTGACATACCACAATTGACTCCACACAAACCATCCCCCAGGCCCGACTCCAGAATCCCCCCCCCCCCGTTAAAAAATAATTTTCTTTTTTTTTTCATATTCTTATTTTTGAAATATCATCTAATATATGACCACACACCCACATTACCCTCCGTCTCCGCCCACCCCCCCCCCACACACACAAAGAATAAAAAAAAATTTAACGTGGTAAAAAAATACAAATATTTATTTTTATTATTTTATTTTTGAAAGACCGTCCAACCATCACACCCAAGCTATTGCTATTACACTTGAAATATGATCTATTTAGTTTGTTTTATGTCTTTACAAATGTTCAATCGATTGTGGAAAATATACCTGAACTCAGAATCGTCTATAATGTACCACTTCTTTAAAACATAAGGGATCAATATGTTTCAAGTATGGTCCTCTTCTAGTTAGAATACGACTATATTACCTTGACCTTATTGAATATGAAAAATTTCCCCATTATACTGACATGCACTTGAAAAGTCGAGCGCGCTTTTTTCTGACAGCTCTTGTTAGGATAGGTTTTTTTGGGGGGGGGGGGTAAAATCACAAGTAAAAACTAAAATACAAGATCGTACCAGAAATCCCGCAGTAAATCCGCCAATGAAGTAAGGAGGGCTACGTCCATTGTCTGGGTACTTTAAGGCCGAAATAAAGCCAATTATAAGCAAGCCAACTGACAGTAGCCCCAAGAGGCCTGCAACAATCTTGTATCTCTCAATTGCAGCATTACGAGCATCCGCTGAAAGAAAACAGGAAAAATAATTCTTTTTAGAAGACTTTCAATTTAATTTTGTCAAAATCTTATGTGGAAGCTACTGTCTCCAATTTTGAAACATTTACTCAAAGTAACTTAACAATAAGCTATAATATAAACATGTGTTTAAGTATTCAAAGGCGTGCCAAAGGTATGCATTAAATTAATTGATTAAAGTGAAGGTTTTTATTTTGTTTTAGTGTTGTTGTTTTTTACTTCAAAGCCCAATACAGACTCAAAATGAATGAATACTTTGTAAAATATTTCATAAACTTAATTGAACCCATACAAAATAAGTGTTCCTAATAGCAATAGCCAAAACAAAAAATGTTCCGCTAGCTGTGGTATGGTAACTTAGATTTAATGAGAAATAAAATGCTCGTTTTTATTTTTTGTGTAACAATAAAAATACAAATTATAAATTCCATGTGAATTTCCAGCAACTTTAGCCGATCATTTATGAGCGAACACGAGATTGGCTTTGGACAGCGTTGAAAGCAGGACATAGTTCTCATTTTTTCCCGAAGCCAATCTCACGTTGAAATTTTGGTTATTGCTATAAGGAACACCGAGTGTGTATCTGTTTACCATATTTTTCGAAATATAATAAGAAATATTCGTTGATATTGTCTTTATGGGGCTTTAAAACAGTGTCCCAACAACATATTTTATTTATGAGTGAATGTATCTACTTCTTTGAACTATGCAGTAGAAAAATGATAATTGGGTGAACAAGTCCATTTCATTTTTCAAATTAAACCAGTATAACCAAGCAGTATGACACAGAAATAACTATATTTTTTAATATAAAATACAATTCTATTACAAGAATTTATAATTTTAGAATTTTGAATATTTTCGTTGAATAACAATTGGAATACACATGTAGCAAGAAAAACTTGATTAAACAAGATGTGTTTGAGAAACACTATGCCCCCAGCATGCCAAATATCAAGTTGCTATGTACATGTAGTGTATATTAAATGAGCGATTTAGACCCATATATTTGACCTTTGACCTTGAAGGATGACCTTGACTTTGAAGGATGACCTTGACCTTTCACCACTCAAAATGTGCAGCTCCATGAGATACACATGTATGCCAAATATCAAGTTGCTATCTTCAATATTGCAAAAGTTATGGCAATTGTTTGACATGCTATGTACAATAGTTAAAAAGGTATAAGCATTTTTAAGTATATCACCTTGAAGGTTGACCTTGACATGTCACCGATTAATACGTTCAGCTGCATGAATAACACATGCATGTAAAATATAAAGTATCTGTAAAAAGTGGTACTGACGTTTTGGCATATTTAAAATGAAAATTGACCTTTGTAAATGACCTTTGAGCTTTCATTATGACCTTAACCTTAACATTGTACAAATTAAAATGTGCAGCTCCATATGCATTTGAGAAGTCGTGACGAAGTTATAGTGTTTAGTAAATGAGCGATTTTAACCCATATATTTGACCTTTGACATTGAAGGATGACCTTGACCTTGACCTTTCAACACTCAAAATGTGCAGTTTCATGAGATACACATGCATGGCAAATATGAAGTTTCTATGTTCAATATTGCAAAAGATATGGCAAATGTTAAAGTTTAGTGATTTTGATCCATATATTTGACATTCCCCTTTCACCACTCAAAATGTGAAGCTCCATGAGATACACATGCATGCCAAATATGAAATTGCTATCTTCAATATTGCAAAAGTAAAGGCAAAATGTTAAAGTTTTACGCATACACACAAACAAACACACAAACGAACAAACCAACAGATAGGGCAAAAACAATATTTTCCCTACTATAGTGGCGGGGGACATAAAAACATGTTTTCTTCCCGGTATTCAAACCAGGGACCTCTCTAAGCAAAAGCAAAAGCGCTACCACTGAGCCATGCAGGTTTCAATGTGTCAGACAGCGAAATATTCACGCTTTGTCAGTAATCAACTTATTTCTCAAATTAAGGAAGAAAGCGTTACAAATGATTTATGATTATTTTACGCATGTCATAATTATAAAATTCAGTTATGAACTAATGTTAACATTTTTTTCAGTCATGAATGTTATTTTACTTGTTCAAACATAATGTGTACATGCTTTTATGATAATTACTTTGGAAGTCTGAATTTTAACAAATTGTGAACAGATACAAAAATGTTCACATTAAATGTAAAATTATTTTTGTATTTTCATTTTAACAGCTTGATTACTAGATAAGACTAATATATACCATGTAAAGACTTTTAAACTTACTTAGCTAAAAAACAAGGAAGTGGCTAGTCGTACGGCCCCGTACGGCTAGACAAGAGGCCAGCCCGTACGGCCCCGTACGGCTAGACAATAGGCTAGCCGTACGGCTCTGTATAAATTGCTTTTCCTATAGAGATTATCTAGCTGTACGGCTTATAAAGTATAGAATAGTCATTCAGTGTTGTTTATAAGTAATAACAATAACACAAAATAGGCAAGACAAATGATACATTGAAGACGAATTTCATAATATATTATTTGGTAAACAAATACATGAAATCATTAATCGACGCAATCCTACCTTCTGTTGTCATTTTGATATGTTTAATTAAAATGGGCAAACTCTTTATTTCGCAATTCTCAATTATGTCAATAATATTTCGAAATGTTCATTTTTTTATTTACTTCCTAGTTGGTGTAGTTTATGTAGTAGGCTACACACAACTGAGAACTTGACGTTAAGTTTAAATAACGTTGAGTATATTATTTCATATAATCACATTATATAGACATTAACGACGTTAACGATGTTAACAACTGTTGACTAATCTATGTTATATATAGTTCTGTAATATTTACAAGACTTACATACATTTCTATTGTGTTTGTACTTTCCGAAATTCAAGGTGGTATCACAGCTGAATATTTAAAATGTAGATTTGTAGTTTAATGTTCAATAGACAGGTACTAAACAGGAACATGGGCATAATAATTTGAGCATTCAAATTAATTTTCAGATATTGATACTTCAAAAACACCCCTTCTTTAGATCCAGAGCGGGTCCTTTTTGAAAATTGTTTTTTGCTCATAAATATATGTATACTCAAGCACGGAGCTTATATTGATAGGAGATGAATCGAGTATTAGACCCTTACTGTAGTAAATTTAATCTTATGCATTAACTACGCATCCGATTTTATTGGTTTATACGTAATCTTGTTGCTTATAATTCCTCTTTCAAAAAAATAAATAACTTTTAGTGTATTCCCGTTGTTATTAATGGATTTAAAGCGAGTTAAACACAAGAAATAAACATTTTATGTTTTACCACCGCGCGTAAAACCGTGTCGTAACTATCGATCTTTTATGATAAGCGTACATCGAAGCGCCGGGGCTATACATTTTTATGTACCCACTCACGTCTTTTTTAAAATTATTCTTTCATTTCTCTGCCGATTTTGACAAATTATAAAATATAAGAAAGCCTTCGTTTTCAGATATATAATTATATATTAAGTTTTCCTTCTGATTTGGACAGCCCGCGAGTTTTAACTTAAACTTTTGCAAATATCATACCGTTTTGGAGTTTTAGAATCTAGATTTACGGTTGACATGTTCGCACTTTATACCGATTTGTAGCGTTTATATTTGGAGTTCAGTTTAAAAAATTACATATTGCTTAGGAAAATAGAATGCTGTATACGTTGAAAAGTTGTAATAATTATGCAACGTTTGGTTTTCGTTCTTCATAGAGAACTAGTACATATTTTAAACAACAGTAATTCATCTGGTACGCACTCAGACATGATCTCCCATCCCAAAAAAAAATAAATATGTTTCGTTTAAATCCGATAGTGCTTTTGGCCAACAAACAAAGAACGATGAACTCTCTCGCTTTTGTCTAAATAATTCGCTTGATTCGCAAACTGAACCAAAGTTTTGTTCTCATGCTGGATAAACAATAGATAATATGATCGACATCACATGTACCCGTAAGAAATGCTTCACGACACATATTCCGTTCGCGCGCCCATTATTTTTACATTTTGACGTCGTTTCAGCGTTCTAACTGGTTTGCTGGGGGCCAATGATTCGTCATGCAAGAACGACAAAAGACGCACCAAAACTATGTTTTTCCTTCTTTCTGTTTGAAGCAGGAAACAGCTATAAAGAAGTCACATGACAAAGTATTTGTCGTTTTGGCGTGTTGTAGTTGTTTGAATTCCAATCCATCAGAATGTCTTACCTAGGGCACGAAACCACAAGTATCACACGCGACACCAGGCGAAACAATCTATACTCCTTGAAACACAATACACAACATTACTCGCGTCCCTTGTACAAATATGGAAGAACGTTACATCAGTAAATCGCAACATGAAATGCTTTGTTCAATGTAGCAATAAGTCACGCATTCCCTCTCTACATTTCATGTTTTTAGAAAGTTTGAGTTATGAATAGAATAATTAGACACTCTGATAAGTTTGGTTTTGCCCGTTTGTAAAAATAAAACGGTATACTTGAGTAGAAAAAAGTTTGTAAGTGCATTGCCAAAAACAAAAAGATTTTTATTTAACAAAAGAAAGTCTCCGGTAATTTTAATTTGAATAAGTTCGACTGCTTGCGCGATTTTAAAAATGTGTATTGCCTAAATACAACCAAGTGCAACTGAATAGCTGGTTGTAAACAATACATGCATGATAAGCTCATGAAATGCCTATAAACGGTATGATACGAAAATCGTCTGTATTTTCCTGTCTAAGCCAGTGACCAACAGCTTTAATAGTTTCAGCCGAACTCTGAACAAACCGGTCTAAATGCATGTGCGTAAAGTGTCGTCCCATATTAGACGTAAGCACATGTTTCTCATGAACGACAGTTTCCTCCTAAACTAAAGTTCAGTTTAGAAGATACTTCATATAAACAGAACATTGAATTAAAGGGGAAAGTGTCGATCCTGATAAGCTTTAAATATACAATAAATTTTGCATCACGGAATGTTATTTCTTTCTTAAAAAAATACCGATAACGATTTTATCGGTCGAAAACGCTTTAGAAATAATTGGCCAAATTTCAAAATACAAGATTCGTAAACAATTGTCATGTTCAGAAAACTTCATACAACTGGTACATCCAAGCGAAGATATATTGAAACCACAATACATGTACAATGTACCAAAAAGTAGACTGCGCTTTCCGGTTCATGTATTAATTAATAAAAAATGCATTACGTTTGACACTATTTTGTCAACCGAAAATAATTGCATTGTATTTTGTTTATATTGTATTACGTCCAGTGCGTTTTAGGTTAGGGTTTGATTGCAATACAATGTTGCTATATTGTATGAGCTCTTTCGTTTATATGTTTGAGTTTTTTTGTTGTTAGTTTTGTTTTTGCTGTGTTTTTATCACAATGAAAGTTTTATTAACTAAACTGATCAGCTGACTAGTGCAAACGCATAAAACACAAAACATTTTACTAGTGAAAAAACTAAATATCAACTACAAACGAAATACTTCATTCATACAACCATATTTTAAAATACGTGCACTTGCATAGCATCCGTTTATACAGTATGCTAGATAGTGAAATATATGTATTGATCAAAATATAAGTCTGATAAAAATGCATTCACTGTTTTGTGAGACCGCTTTATTACATTAAACGGGCCCTTTCACGTTTTGGAAAATTGACAAAATAAAAAAAAGTTTCACATTCGCACATTTTCGTTGTAGTTATGATATTTGTGAGAAAACAGTAATACTGAGCATTTTACAATGCTCTAAAATATCACTAATATGCATCTTGTGATGACCTAAAACCCTGAAAATTATAAAGCGTTGCAACGCGAAACGATTGAAGAATTTGGAGAGTTCTGTTGTTGTAGTTACATTTTGTGAAACTACGAGGATTGCTTATATACAGTATAAAATACACATATCATTGTATGAGCATGAATAGCCGAGTGGTCTATGTGTAAGACTTTTACTCCTGAGATCAGTGGTTCGAGCCCAGATGAGGGTTACTTTGTTTTCTTTCTATAAGTTTATTCTTGTTTTTACTGGAGCTTTTTTTAGATCCAATGTTTACATTTATTAACATAAAGTATGTACTGGCAAACTTCAATACATGCCAAAATCTGTGAAACGGTCCCTTTTAAATGAAACGGATCGGCAAAGATGTAAGTTTACAAACACTACTGTAAAGTAATTATTTTCAAGCCACAAGGTCAAGCAAGATTTACCATACGAAATTAATTAAAATGTTAAAAAACGACATAGTAAATAAATAAAAATCATGTGCTGAGTTTAGTGTTATACTGAAACAAAAACGATTTTACATATAATTAAATAATTCCATAGTATTAAAGATCCAGTAGTTTTTGTCATTGTTTGTTAATTGAAAGTTCACTTAGCAAATGCGATCGAATGAAACAATTATTTCATATTTGATTTAGTGGATTAAATATTTTTAAAAATCTAATCGAAAACATCGCTTCCGTGCTATACCTTAAAGCTGCCGTCCACTACACTCCCTTTAACCGATTACTAGAACGTTTTAAAAGTGCCAATTTAAGCGTCACGATTTAGTGATGGCCGTGTACGTTGTACGCGACGTTAATGAACTCACAATATAAAAACAACCAGTTTTAAAATATCTTAATTAGTAGAGAATGTTAAATAAGAATTGTATTATGCTCTTGAAGTCATTATCTATAATACTTAACCTATTTTATGCAAACATTTATTTACGAGGGAAATAAGTATGCTCATTAATCAATGTTTTCACCAGGCGACGGATATGCTCTTATTTCATGAACAAGACACGGTAGCTCTCATGTATTTATCTTAAGTAAATACTGTCCGTGAGAAGAGCGAGAAAAAAATGGTCAGCATTAAAAACATAATTTAGGTTCTTTAAATGCCTCCACCCCCCTGTTAAACGCTGTGATATAAGAATAGTCCATGGTACAACCAAAATTTAAACCATGAATTTAAAAAAAGAGGATAACATGTGTCCTTTATAAATTGAAAATAAAAAAGTCTTACCTTATTTATTTTATAAATTGAAAATAAAAAAGTCTTACCTACTGTAACCATCATAAATGTGTTTTAAAATAGAAGTTTATGAACTTTTAGGAGTGTTGCAAATGAAAACAACATTAGTTTTTTTTTACATTTATGCCAACAGGAAACAAATTCGAAATGTTTGTTTGGAAACCACGTGATCATACACAGAAAGAAACTTGGTAACCTTAAAGGATCTATTCACATTTTAATGATATAGACATATCCCTTTACATTAGACGTTGCTCTCAATGTAGATATGATGGAAACAAGCAATATATACTTATAAATACATTATTAGTATTTTTAATAGCTGAACACCTTTATCATGACTACGCATTAAAATAGTGGATATCATGTGCGATCAGTATATCAAACTCTGAAAATCAATTTTGTTTTGGTAATGATGATGTTATTAATACCCAACATGTCTATAATAACAACATTTTGACGCTTATGAAAGGCTTTGACACTGAACAATGCATTTATAAATAAAATGACCAACATTTTAGAAAGGGCGCATTTAAGTGTACAACGAAGAATACAAACGCATTTTGTGTACGCAATTGATTGAAAATGATGTAAGACGTGTTCTACACCACGGCCGATCGGATGAAAGAATAATCTGAAATATAATTGACACTTGAATCAGGTATTTATAAGTTATGGCGATTAACGAAATATAAATAAACATGTATAATTGACCTAAATGTGTGAAATGGACCTTTTGTCTGTTAGCAGAAGTCGTTTATACGACATTTTGTACTTACTATTCTGAAATATTATTCAATGATTTGAGCTATCCATTTATCAACTCAAATTAAACAAAATGCAGTAAATGTGTTTTTTTGCATATTCGTGCTTTTAAATTGCTTTCTATGTTGACAATTTTTAAATACAAATTATGTGCTGATTTTAGTGTTATACTGAAACAAATACGATTTTACATAGAATTGAATAATTCCACAGTATTATAGATCCAGTAAAAAATATGTACAAGTATTTTGAACTACTTAATAGCTCTAATAAAACATTGCTAACAAAACTAGCGGTGTGCAGTTAAAAATGCTTCAAAACACGAGGAAATATGTTGTTTATGTGGTCTAATATAATTGTATCATTCCACTAAAACAAATAAGATTCAGAAGAATGTAATAATTGTTGATATTATTAAACTACGTTTGACAGTATGTGGTCATTATGTATTTACCATTTACCTCATCCATGTGAAACCCTTAGTCACGAAAATACGAAAACATATATATTTCTGGTTTTTGTAAATTTTTCATTTTTCGAAATGATGTATGTTTTGTACCTACTTTAAAACGCAAGCTGTTATTATAAATATATATTACTGACGATGATCTGTATATGCTTACGTCGAAACCAACTATTATATTATGTTTAGATTGTAATCAACAAACCTCAACTGGACAAATAAAATCATGACATTTCAAGCATGACGTTTTAATGCTGTAAAAAGCGACGTGAAAGATATCTTGCAAGCGCCAGATGTTAAAACGACATACCATGTGGCCCGTAAACATACAAAATACAAAAACATACATACAAAAATGTGTCACAATAAAGGAAAATCAATTAATTTACGTTATTTATGTCGATAGCCCTGTCATATCGTCCACGTTACACAATCAGAATACCGTTTGCAACCATTCAGTATAAAACGCATTTTTATTTAATCATCATCTTCATCATCATCTTCACCTCCATAAACTTTTTTTTCATCTTCATAAACTACCACTAAAACTACATCGTCATCATGTCATTATAGTCTGTATAATGAACAACAACAATCATCGACATCATCTGCATCACACAGGACAATTGTCCGGTGCGGTTACCACCCACTAATCACAGGTCGCCATGGCGAGAAGCGCATATACCAACTACATAGCTGGCCGGACAGCTGTAACCACGACGACGTTTATCCTCATAACTTATTTCCAGACAATGCCGGGGACACAGCTCATTCAAGCTACTCCTGATCTGCTGCTTAAGTCTGTGTGGTACCAGCTCAGACCTTATGTAAGTGTCCGGTGTTATCAGTTAAATCTTTGATGATAAATGTTATATGCCCCGTAATCTGATAAACTAATGTGGCGGATAACTTGCTATATTTCGTGGTTTGTTTGTTTTACACAATATTTCAAGTATAACCCGTACTATTTCCAGTGTGGCTCACATGCCAACATGGGAAATTTGAGATGTTTTAAAGTCTTATACACGACGAAATTTTTTTTTAAAAATTCACATAAAATAACTGTTCAACGTGTCTTTATCACACAACATTAAACAAGTTTTATCCAAAAACATTATGTTTTCAACATTGAACAAGGGAAGCCGAAACTGGTTCCATTCACAATATTAATGCTTGGATCGTCAGGTATATAAAAATACTTTTTCTTATGCATGATCACTATAAATGCTTGGAAAGTCAGGTGTTATAAAGACTCTTGCATATGCACGATCAATCTTAATGCTTGGAAAGTCAGGTATATAAAAGAATTCTGCATATGCACGATCAATCTTAATGCTTGGAAAGTCAGGTATAAAAAAGACTTTTGCATATGCACGATCAATTTTAATGCTTGGGGAAGTCAGGTATATAAAGACTTTTGCATATGCACAATCAATCTAAATTCTTGGAAAGTCAGGTTTTATAAGTTACTTTTGCATATGCACGATCAATTTTAATGTTTGGATTGTCAGGTATATAAAATACTTTTGCATGTGCACGATCAATCTTCATTCTTGGAAAGTCAGGTTTATAAAATACATTTGCATATGCACGATCAATTTTAATGATTAGAGAGTCAGGTATATAGGTCCGGGAGCCTACTCAAGATGTTTTTAATAAATCGTCTGCTGATCCAGAGTGGTTATACTAGTTTTACACCAATCACTTGAGCGCTGGTAACATGGAACGACAACTCTGCATGGGGAATGTCTATCTCTACGGAGAGTTGTCGTCCCTTGCTCTCACATACAATGTGATCCAGCTAAGCTGGTTCCAGTCAAATATCTACGCGGAGGTTGGGAGAATGTGTTTACACATCTGGGCCCTCCTCCTCTAAAGGGCAGTCATGTGTAGTTTTTTTAATTAGGCTATACGTAACTAATAACTTTTCGTTATATTCTAAGGAGAAGTACGTATGCAAAATAATTGAGCGGATCCATAGACATAAGAATATTTTGATGGTGGTAACACACTGGTGCCAGAACTCAGGGGTAACAGGTTCGATCCTCGCTCAACCCTAACCTTCAAACTAGGATGAGAAAGTTAAAACGAGGTGTTGTTTACTCGGTGCGGAACAGCACACACTTAACGACCTGGAGATTGGTCATCGCTGTAATTAATCTTCTTTCGTTCCTCGCATTTCCACCGCAACAAAATAAAAAAGTCCTCTGGGTGCGTTGAGCATATGTGAAATACCCGGTGCACTCTTAAAGTGAACATTGCTGTTTCCGAAAACTAACGTAGATTAACCAAGGCATGAAGTCAATCTGTCAGTATACTACATATAATTGGCGCTGCTATTGCTTTCATAATAGATATGCGCATTTTGATATGCAAGAATATATATGGATATTATTGTTTAATTTGTGATAATCATTCTTTTAGGGTACTATAAACAAGAGGGTCAATATGGCCCTAGTTCGCTCACCTGAGAGGAGTCGGTTCATTCAATCTTTACCAAACGTCAAGCTTGACCTAGATATTGTCCAGACAAACATCCTCGTCAAGTTTTATCATTATTGAGCCAAACTCTGGCGTATGGAGTGTTTACGAGGTTTTTGTAAAATTTGACCTGGTGACCTATATTTTGACCCCCCATGACCAAACATCATTAGTGCTATAAGTTAAATATTAAGACCAAGATTCATAAAATCTGAAAGAAAATTGTGACCTCTAAAGTGTTTTCAGGGATTTTGTATATATAATATAATGAACATTTTGAAAATCTAAGGGCATAATTTTGTCATTTATCATGCGATTTTGCTCATTATCAAACTTGACTGAGAACTTGTGTGGCCATATAGCTATCAGCAACTATTATAAAGAATGCTTGAGAAATTTGAATGCTAGAGTGTTAACAAACCAACCCTAAAACCTCACCTGGGCAATCAGGTGAGCTAAAAGGTGTGTTTTTTCACCGATCTAAGCCATTTTCCAATTTATCCGAGATATCAATAAAACCAATGTAGTGACTAAGTTTCACGATGAGTACGCAAAAATATGACTTCTAGAGTGTTCACAAGGTTTCTCTATAGTCATACAAGGAAAACTGCCCCCCCCCACCTGGCGGCCATGTTTTTTGACCGATCGAGACCATTTTCAAACTAATCTGAGATATAAATAAAACCAATCTTTTCACCAAGTTTCATGATGATTGGGATAAAAATGTGACTTCTAGAGTGTTCACAAGCTTTTTTACTATATATATTTATATATCAGAAATATGCGCACCCCCCCCCTGGCAGCCATGTTTTTCAACGGACCCAAACCATTTTCGAACTCAACTCTTGTATCTAGGAAACAAATGTTCTGACCAAATTTCATGAAAATTGGGCCAAAAATGTGACTTCTATAGTGTTCGCATGTTTTCACTATATACTTATAGAGAAAACTGCCCCACCCACTGGCGGTCTTGTTTTTTTACGATCTGGACTATTTTCGAACTTTTCCGATATATATCAATAAAACCAATGTTTTGATCAAGTTTCATGATGATTGGGAACAAATGTGACTTCTTGACTGTTCCACAAGCCTTTTTTACTATATAAATATAAAAAAAGGAAAACTGCCCCGTCCCCCTGGCAGCCATGTTTTTCAACGGACCAGAACCATTTTCGAACTTAACTCACGCATCTAGGAAACAAATGTTCTGACCAATTTCATGAAGATTGGACCAAAAATGTATCTTCTAGAGTGTTGACATGTTTTCACCATATACATATAGCGAAAACTGCTCCACCACTTGGTGGCCATGTGTTTTTCACCAATCTGGACCATTTTTTTTCGAACTCGTCCGAGATATCAATAAAACCAATGTTTTGACCAAGTTTAATGATGATTGGGCAAAAATTGTGAGTGTTTACATGGTTCTCTATAGCCAATATGGGAAAACTGCCCCGCCGCCTGGTGGCATGTTTTTCAACGGACCGTAACCACTTTTTAACTCACCCAACATATCATTAAGGCAAACACTTTGACAAAGTTACATGAAGATTGGGTAGAATGTGACTTCTACACGGTTTTTCTTTTTGAACTAGGACCTAGTTTTGGACCAGCATGACCCAGTTTCGAACTTGATCGAGATATCATTGGGGACAATCTTCTGACCAAGTTTCATGACGATCGCACAAGAAATGTGG